>NW_005880611.1:0-6248 GCF_000147115.1 Myotis lucifugus | reverse complement strand
CGGCAGAGGAGTTGCCTGCAGCCCTGGAGTGGGGAGAGCAGCTGCCCGCCTACCTGCCGCAGGAGGAGTGGGTGCCCGCGAGGCCCGCCAGGCGGGCGCGCCCCCAGTCGGAGGGCAGCAGCAGCGACTACTGTGCTCTGAGCTGCTACGGGAGCGGCCGCCCCTCACCTCTCCCAGGAAGCGGGCAGAGTTCTGGGCCCCTCTACGCCTTGGCCTGTGGACTGTCCTGCGACCAGCAGAGCCTGGCTGCCAGGCAAGGAAGTAGCTATGTGGGAGCTGGTCTCGGTCAGGATCCAGACCCCGGGGAACAGGCTGCATGAGGACCCCGGGCGTGTCGTCTCCCATCCTCGGCACACAGTGGGCGCGGTCCTGAAAGTCCTCGAGCCCCGACTCGGCCAGCTGCATCGTGTCCACTTCGGGGAAAACGGACTGAAGCTTCTGGAGCGAACCCTTGGCTGACACTGGACGGCCTGCAGAGGGGCCAGACGCCCGTCTGGATGGAGGCAGGAGGCCCCTCCTCCCTCCTCTCAACTGAGCACCTGTGGGGCGGGGCCTCCGCTCCCCGCATCCTGCCTCTGCTTTCTGGCTCCATCCCAGGCTCCTCTGAGAAGAGGGCTGTTCTGCCCTCGCCCCTTAACGGCCAGCCTGGGCCCAGTGGACACAGGTGAGATGCTGTGACCAGCCGGAGTAGCCTCTTTCTATGCCTTCCTGAGGCATCTGAGATTAAAGGGCGGGTAGTAGCTGTCACAACGCTGCTGGGGGTGGGGAGAGGGGGCGGCCCAGAGAGGGGCAGGGTGGCAGCCTGGCCACGCCTGGGCTTTCTGGGCTCTTGGAATAGCACCAGCTCCAGCTGAGGCCAACCCCGCCCCTCCTGCCCTCATCTTTCACGTCCCCGGAGGCTGAGAGCTGTGGCCCCACGGCGGCTGGAAGTGAGCACCCAGGAGTGGCCTGGCGTGTGCAGGGCCCTGCCCCTAACCCCCACCTGTGGAGAGAGGGGGACAGAGCAGAGGGCGCCTGCACAGCCTCCTGAGTGACATGACTGAGGGCCACACACTCCGTGGCTTGGAGAACAGAAATTTGTCTCCAGGGGACACAGGGCCTCGAGGACACAGGGAAGGGCTCTCTCCAGCCACGGGCAGCGCCTCGGCTTGGGCAGCTGCTTCGATCCCCATGGGGTTTCCTGTGGGTGTGTGTCTGTCCTAATCCCCCTTTTTATAGCAACACAGTCACAGTGGATTAGGGCTGATCAGATGACTGCATCTTGGCTTGGTCGTCTAAAAAGACCCTATTTCGGTGGCGAAGGCCTTGGGGTGGGGGGTGGGGGCGGGGTGTGTGTCAACGGGGGAAAAAGGGGAACATATGTAACCCTTTCAACAATAACGAATTATTTAAAAATAAAAAAGTAAAAAGACCCTATTTCGCCCTAGCCCGTTTGGCTCAGTGGATAGAGTGTCGGCCTGCAGACTGAAAGGTCCCGGGTTCGATTCCGGTTAAGGGCATGCACTTCAGTTGCAGGCTCCTCCCTAGCCGGGCCCTGGTCTGGGCGCGTGCAGGAGGCAACCAATCGATGTGTCTCTCTCACATCAATATTTCTCTCTGTCTTTCCCTCTCTCTTTCACTCTCCCTAAAAATCAATGGGAAAGTATCCTTGGGTGAGGATTACAATAAATAAATAAGACCCTATTTCTCTAGAAGGCCACGTGCACAGGTACTGGGGATTAGGACCCCAACATACGAATTTTGGGGGAACACAATTCAATCTGTAACAGTGCCCTGCCTCTGCCAGCGACCTCCATGCCCTGGCCCAGCCGCTGTGGTCCCTCCCAGGGCAGCCGGTCACTTCCCGAGGCCTCAGGAAGAAGACCCTGTCCCCCTGGCTGCTGGGCTTGGGCTGGCGCTGGGACCATCTGCCGGGTGAGGGCTGGGACGAGACTGTTCAGAGTTGGATAGAGGTGCTGACGTCTTAGAAGCAGGATACAATGGAGGCCTATCTCTCTCTGGTGCTGAGTGTCTCCCCAGGGTGCCCTATGGCCTGGGCAGCAATGAAGACTACCGCCCAGGCCCCCAAGGGAAAAGGCCCCTCTGTGTGCCCGTGGAGCCCCTGAGGTTTTGTGGGGAGCCTCAGCCCAGCCGGATCCTGGCTAGCAGGGACAAACAGGACCCCACATCTATCTGCAGTGTCCAGAGAGTAGGAGGGGTGTGGACAGAAATGAGGTGCAGGCACCCTAAGCTCTAACCAAGTACAAACATACTATCGTCAATCTGCTTCCTGGAGCCGACCCCTGGGGAGCCCGGGCTGGTGTATTTATAACAGCATCGGTGTGGCGCGTGCAGCTGCAGGTGGGGCCTGGGCCGCCTGCATGGTTAGACTGGTGACCCCCACAGCGGGGCTTTTTCCTGTGTGGCCGGGACGGTGCTCCAGGGAGCACCTGGGGACCTGACTCTGGGCCGGAACCTGGGTGGGCAGCCACTTAGAGGCTGGATGAGGGATCGTCGGCGAGTCACGCCCGCCCCTTCAGTACATCACTCCTGTTTATAACTGAATATCGGGTGGGGAAAGAATAGGTTTACAGTGGTTCGTATGGAAAAGAATACGATAACTAATAACTAACGGTATAAGAATAAACTCTGTGTTTCGTGTACTCACCACTGCAAACCCGCCTTTGCCTCACCCTGTGATATCCGATGTAGGAATGCACGTTTCCTTTATCCGATCATCTGCTGATGGGCATGCGGGTTGTTTCCACCTCGTCACTGCTGGGCACAGTGCTGGGGCTGATGGTAAGAAGCTAGGGAAATGCCTCGACAAGTGGAATTAGGGAAACTGAGGCAAAATAATGACACAAGGCCAAGCAACCTGAGCAACTTACAGCAGCTAATGCACCCAGGGCTGTATCTTCCCGAGGCAAGGACACTCAGGGGCGGATGGTTTGCACACTCCAGACCATCCTGGGACAGAGCAGCCTCCGTCCTGGTCCCTCTGCAGTGATATTCTTGATGATGTTCTTTAAAAACGAAACTAACCAGAAAGTAACCCCTGACCTCTGTGCACACATTTTGATAAATCAACATAATGAAGGATACACCTTAAAAGCTAACGAATACTGTTAAGACCCCCCTAGGATTCCCACTGGCCAAGGAAAGATAAAAACCTCAAGACAAAGGACACAGGGGGCGGTCTTGCTAGAGCACACCCAGCCTGGTATCTCTGCTCTTTCTCTATGGTCTCCCTGAGACCTGCAGCCAGGGGAGCCTCGGGCAGTGGCAGCTCATCCCAGCCTCGCCCCCTGAGCCTGTCTCCAGGGCCCCTTCTCTGACTCTCCCCTGCTGCTTCTCTTATCTGAAGCCCTTCCTTTGTTTCACTGTCCCAGCTTTAATAAACATTCTCTCAAAAATATCCTTGGGTGAGGATTAAAATAAATAAAAGACCCGATTTCTATGTAAGTCCATGTGCACAGGTACTGGGGATTAGGACCCCAACATACGAATTTTGGGGGAACACAATTCGATCCGTAACAGTGCCCTGCCTCTGCCAGCGACCTCCACGCCCTGGCCCAGCCGCTGTGGTCCCTCCTAGGGCAGCCGGTCACTTCCCGCGGCCTCAGGAAGAAGACCCTGTCCCCCTAATGTGTGTGCCCTTAGATATCTATCTATCTATCATCTATCTATCTATCTATCTATCTATCTATCTATCTATCATCTATCTATCATACACCTGCACTCGTGTTGTGAAATCTGTCCTGCACGAAATCAAGAACCCACATGCTACCAGTGGGCCCGGCAGTCCCTCTCCGGGCCCAGACCCCGTCTGGTCAGAGTGCTGCTGGAAGCATTCCTGTACAAGTTTCCGTGTGAATACCTATTTTCCGTTCTTTTGTGGAATTGCTGGAACATACAGTAATTCTATGTTTAGCTTTTTGAGGAACTGCCAAGCTGTTTTCCACAGTGGCTGCAACATTCCCATTGGCATCATTTCCCCACGCCCTCGCCAACTCCTGTGAGTGCCGTGTTTTTGGTAGGAGCCGTTCTCATGGTTGGGAACCTCATTGTGTTTTGGATGGAATTTCCCTACTGGCTGGTGATGTTGAGCATCTTTTCATGCGCTATTTGTGTATTGTCTTTGAAGAAAATTCTATTCGAGTCCTTTGCCCATTTAAAAAAATGGGTGGCCTGGCCGGTGTGGCTCAGTGGTTGAGTGTTGACCTATGAGCCAGGAGGTCAGGGTTTGATTCCCGGTCAGGGCCCATGCCTGGGTTGTGGGCTCAATCCCTAGTGTGGCACCCAGGTGGCTCTCATGTGACCTTCCCCTGGCTTCCAGCTGCTTCCTAGTTGGCCTTCACGTGCCGCTGTTAGGCCAAGAGCTGAGGCCCCAGCAAACCTCCGCACACCGGTCGTGGATTCCAGAGCAGTAACCCTGGGCCTGGCTGTGAAGGACACGGGTTCACCAGGACCTGTGTGCTCACGGTGGCGGCCGACCGCGGACGCTGTCCCCTAAGTCCCATCCAGCCTGCGGACAGGCAGCACCGGGTGGCCGGCGGGTGCTATTGTTTTGCCACCACCCAACGTTCCCAGCACAGAGCTTGTGGAGCACAGAAGACAGAGAAGCAGGGCTTGTGGGGCACAGAAGACAGAGAAGCAGGGCTTGTGGAGCACAGAAGACAGAGAAGCAGGGCTTATGGGGCACAGAAGACAGAGAAGCAGGGCTTGTGGAGCACAGAAGACAGAGAAGCAGGGCTTATGGGGCACAGAAGACAGAGAAGCAGGGCGTGCAGGGGGAGGGGACGCCTGGCACCAGGCGTGAGATGAAACACTAGCTGCTTACAACCGGGCTCACATCTAGAAGCAGTTTCTCCTTCTTAGACCAAGCTGCTGGCCAGGGTCCCAAGGCCTCACGGTCTTACAGGCCTTCCCTGTGTTCCCACAGGGCGAGAGGGGGAGTGGGATTGTGGGAAGGGGCCCACGTTCCCATTTACCGACCATACAGACCCCTATGTTGTCCTCACTGTGCCTCTCATGTGGCCACCCTCTGACCCTCATGTACCCCCCACAAGTCCCCATGTAATTTTTATGTACCCCCATGCAGCCTAACATATATATATACGGGGGCCATATGAGGGCCACATGGAGTGCATGTGGGAGATTTGCAAGTAGCCTAGCGCAGCCTAACATATATATATACAGGGGCCCATATGGAGTGCATGTGGGAGATTTGCAAGTAGCTTAGCATAGACTTTTTATCTATCTATCTATCATCTATCTATCTATCTATCTATCTATTTTCTATCTATCAGTTATCTATCTATCTATCTATCTATCTATCTATCTATCTATCTATCTATCTACTCTTAGAGAGAGGAAGGGAAGGAGAGAGAAACTTTGATGTGAGAGAGAACATCGGACGGTTGCCTCCCAAATTTGCCCTGACCTGGGATCAAACCTGCGACTTTTTTGGTGTATAGGATGATGCTCCAGCTAACTGAGCCACCCGGCCAGGGCTGGACTAACTTCTACGTAGAATTCTTACCTTTGCTTAGACTAACCTGTATACCCACGTAGGCACCTAATTGTTATAAGGTGCACTGACCGCATCTGTGATTTGCTGACTTGAACAGAGGAGTTGAGACTCAGTTACACTTTCTTACAGACCTTTGCCATCCCTGACATTGGCAATTGCCAGACACGTCTTCTCAGGGATTCACTGGGGCTGACAGGCAGAACTCGGGGCGAACCTGGCTCAGACCGCCCGGCGCCGGCTGCCGCAGCCTGGAGGCCCCTCCGCTGACCACCTCACAACCTTTCCTCATTATCCCTCATTACACACTAACTCTCCTCCCGGGGCAGAGTCCCCGCCGTTTCTGAGCAGGTGATGTGTGTGCAGCCATGTTTGCTCACCGTGCAGGTGGGGAGTGGCCCACCTCTACGTGCGATGAGGAAGCTCACCTTGGTGTTTATGCGCGGTTTCCCTGAGTGAGGATGGGCCAACCCTTTGTTCGGACGCACTGCTTTGGGAGTGACCCCCGTGTGTTCTTTGAGCTGCCAAGCTATGAAGTTCCTTCTCATAAAGTCATCTCGGAGTTGTCTTTGGATGTAACTGCTGACTCATTAGACCTGGTTCAGTCCGTGACACCTTCATGACCCCTAAGTACCCCATGGGCCCCCGACTTGTTCTACACATGCTTTTCATGTGGCCCCATGTCTGCCTCAAGTGCCCCTCACAGGGCCCCAGAACATGACATAAATATACACCC
>NW_005880610.1:0-6248 GCF_000147115.1 Myotis lucifugus | reverse complement strand
GCCCCATTCATGCACCAGTGGGGTCCCTCAGCATGGCCTGCACCCTTTCGTAATCAGGGACCCCTTGAGGAATGTCAGAGAGCCAGTTTTGGCCCTATCCCGCAGGCCGAGGGACCCCACTGGAGCATGAATTCATGCACCGGGCCTCTAGCCCTATCTAATAATAGACAAACATGGTAATTAACCATACCTCTGACACACTTCCCATTGGCTAATCAGGGCGATATGCTAATTAACTGTCAACCAAGATGGCGGCCAGCAGCCAGGCAACTGAAGAGAACAGGAGGCTTGCTTGCTCCAGTGATGGAGGAAGCCAAGGTTCCCCGCCTGCCACTTCTGGTCTCTGAGCTGCACTCTAAGAAACAATGTTGCAATTATAGAAGCTAAACGAACCCCAGAAACCTGCTTTCAGCCAGCCAGGCCTCAGAGCTGGAGCTGCAACAGTGTTTCAATTATAGAAGCCAAACAAACCCAGATACCTGCTTTCAGCAACCGAGGTCTCAGAGCTGGAGCCGAGCCTCAGAGCTAAAGCTGGCTCTCAGTTCCAGTGACAGCCATAGAAGGTAAATGAATCCCAGAATAAAAAAAAAAAGAAAAAAAGGAGAGGTTGGGAGCTTCAGTCACCCGCCAGCCTGAAAACGGCCCTCAGCCCCTCACCCAGACTGGCCAAGCACCCCAGTGGGGACCCTCACCCTGAAGGGGGTGCGACCAGCTGCAAACAGCCATCAGCCCCTCATCCAGGCTGGCCAGGCACCCAAGCGGGACACACCACCCCGATCCGGGACACCCTTCAGGGCAAACCAGCCGGCCCCCACCAGTGCACCAGGCCTCTATCCTATATAGTAAAAGGGTAATATGCAAACTGACCCTAACAGCAGAAAGACTGGGAATGACTGGTCACTATGACACACACTGACCACCAGGGGGCAGACGCTCAATGCAGGAGCTGCCCTCTGGTGGTCAGTGAGCTCTCACATGGGAGGAGCTCTGCTCAGCCACAAGCCAGGCTGATGGCTGCCAGTACAGTGGTGGTGGTGGGAGCCTCTCCTGCCTCCTCAGCAGCGCTAAGGATGTCTGACTGCAGTTTAGGCCTGCTCCCCGCTGGCAAGTGGACATCCCCCGAGGGCTGCCGGGCTGCCAGAGGGATGTCTGACTGCCATCTTAGGCCCAATCCCCTGGGGAGTGGGCCTAAGCTAGCAGGTGGTCATCCCCTGAGGGGTCCTAGACTGCGAGAGGGCACAGGCAAGGCTGAGGGACCCCCCCCCCCCGAGTGCACAAATTTTTGTGCACTGGGCCTCTAGTATAATATAAAAGACAAGAGCGTATTAATCAAATGCAATGTACAGAGCTTTTTAAATCATGGTTCAAACAGACTTAAATATAGAGAGAACATTGATAACATAATTTGGGAAGTGTGAGCACTGCCTGGATATTTGAGGAGATGAAAGAATTATAGCTGATTAGGGAGATACATTGATGAGTTTTTTTAATGTAAGCATAGTAAGTGTTATACAGCAAGCATGCTGTATTAACTACCGTTGAACCAATCTCCTAGAGGTAAGTGGGAGTAGGGTGGGGATGAGAGTGAAGGTGGAAAAGGAAGATTTGTTACTTACCTTTGCCAGTGGAATAAGTTACAAATCACATTTCAAATTTGGTTTTAATTCATCCTGAAACATGTATATAAGCAAATGAATTGATGATACCATTAAAGCACATATATAATAGAAAAAGTTTTTCTCTAGTTCATTTTTCTCTACTAAAGAGAGTGTAATGAATCTAGCAGTGGTTTGCGGGACCTCTTGAATTACTATAGTATTTCTTGAATAATTTTGCAGGCACTTAACTATTGAAATTTTTCCTAGGTTGTGACAATTTCTGAAAAGGCGAGACACAGAAACCTGTGTTTAAAGTGCCTAAAACACAGTTGGTAAGTGGAAGTTATTGTGCAAGAAACAAATGAGTAATATTGGTATACTAGAGGCCTGGTGCATGGATTCGTGCACTGCTGGGGTCCCTCAGTGTGGCCTGCGGGAATAGGGCTGAAACCAGCAGTCCAATATCTCCCAAGTGATGTAGTAATGAAAGAAGTGGCAGGCAGCCGGGGAGGACTCTGAGCCTGGGCTGGGTGCCATGCTGCTCCCGTTCATCCCCGCCTTGCTGCGCCTGCCACCGCTCGGCAGGCTCACTGCTGCTCCACTGTGGTCTCTGTGTACATCCTAGGGTGATACTGGCATGCCCATGACTAAGAAGTGGCCGCGGGCTCAGGCCCAGTCAGTCCTGATGCTGGTACCAATCCCAGCCCTGGTGTAGATGGGAGAGGGATGTGCAGGTGGAGTGTTCATGGGAGAGGCTCGCACTGCCGCAGCTGCGCTTGCCAGCCATGAGCCCGGTGTCTGGTGCCTTTCGATCAACTGAGCTTTTCTCCCGCTGTGGGAGTGCACTGACCACCAGGGGGCAGCTCCTGAATTGAGCATCTGCCCCTTGGTGGTCAGTGTGCATCATAGCAACCGGTCAAGCGGTTGCTTAGGCTTTTATATATATTGATGATTTGATTTTTCCCATTTCTGAATTGGAGTAAATTACAATCTAACTTTTTTACAACAGTGGTAAATATAGTAAATTAGGGGAGGGGCAGCATATGATGGACAAAATACATATTCACTTTAGTAAAAAATTTTATTTAGTATCAGGGTTTGACTTTATAAAGCATCTCATGTTAAATGGGATTCAAAGGGACTGTAAATTCAACAAATTTAATAGTGACACATACAGAGCACAAAAAGTAACTGGTGAAAGAAGAAATTTATAGAAATGCAAGCTAAAACAGCTTATTTTGCAAATGATATATTTACACCATGGAATAATACTCAGACATGAAAATGAAGGAAATCTTACCTTCTGTAACTGCAAGAATGGACCTGGAGGTTATTATGTTAAGGGAAATAAGCCAGTTAGAGAAAGACAAATACCGTATGATCTCAGTTACATGTGGACTCTAATGAACATAATAAACTAACAAAGTAGAAACAGAGGCATGGATACATGGAACAGACTGTTAGAGGGGAAGGAGGTGGGGGGACTGGATGAAAGAAAGTGAAGGGATTAAGAAATATATATAGCACAGAGACACAGACAACAATGTGGTGGTAGCCAGAGGGAAAAGGGGGTGGGGGCAGGTGGAGGTGAGCAAAGGGGGGAAAATGGGGACAGAAAGAGACTTTGCTTTGGGCGATGGGCACACGATGCAGTGTGCAGATGATGTTTTGCTGAGATCTGTATGGTTTTGTGGACCAATGTCACCCGAAAAAAATTCAATAAAAATTTTTTAAAAAATTAATCCAGATTCATAAAAACCACAAGTTAAGTAGGAGTTAGCAGTGTGTCACAGAAATTTTAAAAGTTAATGAAATCCTGAATTATCTAAATAAGAGAATGGCATGTGAGGCTAAGTCTGTTGCTGTGTTCTGTTCTGACAAGATCATTTTGCCATTTATTGTACTCATTTAAAAACCCCATAGTTAGTGAAAGGGACTCCAGGGTGCTGGTTTCCAGCCCTAGTGTTGCCTCTGATACACTGGCTATATTACGGAACTGTTCAGGGCCCCAGGTCCCTGATTCTCTTTATCCGCAGATCCTGTAAGTTGAGGGCATCAGGCCAGCATCATTCTCAAATGGCCACACAGATTTCAAATCCTTTGTTCCTCAGGAAAGACATGTTAGCAATGAATGGAGGGTCTCATCACAATGTCTTTGTATACACAAAGAGACGTTTTGTAGGAGACCCTGAGCTACCATCCACTGATAAGCCATCACCCGGGATGGGTCAGGAACCCTGAGACTTCAATCTGCTCCCACAATCCACTTCTCCATTTTCCTTTAGAAATAGGAACCTCAACATGTGTGAGCAGACACAGGACTAGGAGCAGCATTTCACAACCTCCCTCCCAGTTAGATGTGGCCACTGGGACATGTGTATCAGGAGCAGGGGCAGCTTTCTCGCGTCCTTTCTTTCTCTCTTCCCTCAGGCAGGGGCACAGTTATGGAGCTGGTGGGCCGGCTTTGATCATGAGATACTAGGACAGTGGTTCTCAACCTTCCTAATGCTGCAACCCTTTAATACGGTTCCTCAGGTTGTGGTGACCCCAACCATAAAATTATTTTCGTTGCTACTTCATAACTGTAATTTTGCTACTGTTATGAATCGTAATGTAAATGTGATATGCAGGATGTATTTTCATTGTTACAAATTGAACATAATTAAAGCATAGTGATTAATCACAAAAACAATATGTAATTATATATGTGTTTTCCGATGGTCTTAGGCGACCCCTGTGAAAGGGTCGTTCGACCCCCAAAGGGGTCGTGACCCAGAGGTTGAGAACCGATGTACTAAGAGGTGGCTGCACAACTTCATGAGCAGAGAGACTACTTCTGTTTTGCTATGACAAAGAGAAAAATAATGTCTGTCTGTTTGAGCCACTGTATTTTAGTGGTTCTTTGTCCTCGCCACTTGGTTGTGCCCTAACTTACTTGGAAACTGGTGCTAGAACTAGTGTGCTATCATACAAAAGCTGAAAATACATGGTATTGGCTAATTGCTTGTGAATATGGAATAAGAAAATAAATTCTGCAGGCTGGAAATCTGATGACCCTTGTTATGCCATGGCAAAATATTTGGCCAAGTTCTCTTACCTTAGCTATGGAGCCCATCATTCAGAATATTAGGTATATGTTAGCTGCTTCTTACTTTATTTAACAAGATACCTTGAGAGAGATGAAAGGCCTAAATTAGCCAGTTAGCAAACATAAATGCTTAAACATTGTAGTTCGGCTCTGTCAGGACCTGTAATCTAAATGGACTGAGAGGCTAGTGATAGAGGGCTTAACCAAGCTAGAAAAACCAATGGTAACCTTATGGCAAAGAACAAGAGATAACATTGTCTCAGAAATTGTAACAGGGTCTTCCATTAAATGTTCTTCCTCAGAAAATAGGAATCAAGACAATTGCAAAGGTCACTTAATTCAGGGGTGGGGAACCTTTTTTTTCTGCCAAAGGCCATTTGGATATTTATAACATCACTCGAGGGCCTTACAAAATTATCAACTTAAAAATTAGCCTGCTATAGTTGTTCAAACATTTAATTAACTCACCCCTAATGCCTTGGCAGGGCCAGACCAAATGAATCTGCAGGCCTTAGATGGCCCGTGGGCCCGACGTTCCCCATCCCTGATTTAATTGAAGGAGAGAGGGACAAGCCAAGCACAGAAGCCAGTAAATAAGAGAATCAGCAGACAAAAGTATGACCACCCAAGGCCTTTGCTAAGGTCACTTTCACATAGAACAAACTAGAAGCAAATAGACTGGAAGCCTTTAGTAAGACTGTTTCAAGCATTTGTAAAACAGTTGAATTTATATGTAACATTCTGCATTCCATCCTTGAATCCCCTGCCCCTGACCATCTAAATGAGATTTTTAAAATTTGCATACATCAAGGTTCCCTCTTTGTCCTGTAAAGTTTGATGGGTTTTGACAAATGCAAAGTGTTATCTATTCACCATTATGGTACCATACAGAATAGTTCAATTGTGCTAAAAAAAAAATTCCCTATGCTTAACTCTCCATCTCTCTGAGCCCTCAGCAATCACTTGTCTGTTTGAATGTGTAGGCTTTGCCTTTCCAGCATGTCATATAAGTGGAATAATACATATAGAGCCCCTTTTCAGATGGCTTTATTCATTTAACAGTATACATTTAAGAAGTATCCATGTTTCTGCAGATTTGATAGGTCATTCTTTTTTATTGCTGGATATTACTCCATTACATGAATGTACCGCTTGTTGAGACATTTGTTTATTGAAGGACATCTTGGTTTCTTACAGTTTTGATGACTATAAATAAAACTGATATAAACATTCAGCTTTTCGAATGGACATGTTTTCAAATTCACTGGGTAAATACCTAGGAGCAAAATGGCTGGATCCTATGGTAAGACTATGTTTAAGTTTGTTAGAAACTGTCTAACTGTCTTCCAAAGTGGCTGTACCCTCTTGCATTCCCACTAGCAATGCAGGAGAGTCCCTGTTTCTCTGAATCCTGGCCAGCAATTGGTAGTCTCAGTTTTCAGTTTTCAGTCATTTTAATAAACATAATGTAGTTATCTCATTGTTATTTACAAATGATGTTGAGCATCTTTCATATGCTTATTTGCCATTTATAGATCTTTGCTTATGTGTCTTTAAGATAT
>NW_005880609.1:0-6248 GCF_000147115.1 Myotis lucifugus | reverse complement strand
AGTACATTAGAGTCAACAGAGACTTTATTATACTACACAGAGTCATGAAAACTAGCCAAATGAATGCCAAGTAAGAAGGTCATTGGCTTTAGTTCCTTGAATTTTGATAAATAACTTTAAGAGTCATCATTTAAAAGTGGAATCTTTCTGCAGAGATAGCATGGGACTGTGTTAAAAACTCTTTAAGTACCGCTGGGCATAACGGTTCATTGAAAGTCCTAAATCCTCCACAGTTTCAGTCTACTCCTTGGTATCCTCTGATGTTGACATTCCATCCATTCTTTTGTCTTAATGCATAAAGTGAGGAATATCTGAATTTAATAGGATTTTGCTTTCTCCCTCATATTTCAACACAATGGCAGAAAATCCATCCCAAATTCTCCCAGGAAGCCAAGCTGCCAACACAAGGGCTTGGCATCGTAATGTAGGTCTGTCACCATTTTTGTGGTGAGCAAGTTTCCGAAGTTAGCATCAAAATCAGCTTTGTCATCAAACCCTGTTTTCCCTATTACCTTACAGCATTTAATATCAATAATTCTTTATGTTAGCTTCAGGTTGATTTTTGTTTTGCCTAAAGTCCTAAATCTTTAGCTTCAGGTTTCTCAGCCACAGCTTCTCCCAATCAAGAAGATAAGGATCCTTAGACACTCATAACAGCTAACATCATTGAGTGCTTCCTGTGTCTGAGTCACGGGGTTACATCCTTTACATCAGTCATCTCATTTAATCCCCACAACTGTCTGATGACAAATATTATTCTCACTTTGCTGATGAAAAAAATTGAGGCAAGTAAGGGACAAGATGCCTGCCTAAGATCACACTAAAACTATAATAGAGGCAGGAATAGAACTCAGACCCCCTCAAGGCCTGAACTCTAGTCTAAAGCCAGGGACAATCTTATATCCATCAACACCTGCAGGTGCCCCAGGTAATCATCAGCCCGGACTAAGGAGGCTTTCAAGTCTTAACATATCAGTGTTGATTTGCCCAGGAACTACACCCAGGTGCTCAGCAGAAGCTAGGAGAAACTTGAAAAGGACTCAGAATTTACTTCTTTTTCAAAGAAAGAAAAATCAAAGGGAAAAATGGTAGCAGAGGGCTCTATTTCTTCGCTCCTTGAAGGGAAACCATAAAACTGGCTGTCATAAAATGTTTTTCTCAGGTGAAGCCTGGATTGCACGGGAAGGACGCAGTTTCTCCAGTCATGCCAATTAAATGTGCGCTTCCTGGAATTCCTTGCAAGAGGCCAGCAAGAAAGAGCTAGGTTTCTATGGACCCTCCCGTCCACCACTAGTTAGTGGTGATTACTCACTCTCGCATTTGTAGAGCATCTTATCTTTTCAAAACAGTTGCCCATTTCATCTCTATAGCCTTCCTGCAAAATGTATAGCAGGAATTTTCAACCCATTTTACAGATGAGAGAATGCCAAGTCGGATGTTGATTTGCTCAAGGTCACTTCTCACAGAGGATTATGACTGGATGTAAGAAGTCTCAGAATATGATAAGCTAAAAGAATTGTCTCCTTAACTTTCCTCATTCCCCCTTTCGTGGCATTAGGGATTAGGGACAACTTCAGGCAAATGTAAAAAGAGTTTGTTTGTATCCAGACATCTTCCACTTCTCTTCCCTTTATATCCTTATTAGTGTCTCTCTCCTCCGGGGTCTCTGGCCTTAAGTCACCCTCAGCTTCCCATGCAGGAATCTGCCCAGGTCTGTTCCACTCTCACAGTACTCCCCAATCCAAGTTCTATTGCTGCCTTCCCATCAATCAAAACAATAAGTTCTTCAGAGACAAGGGAGCCAAGCTTAGTGTTTAGAGGAAAGGAATCTGGAAGAATTAACTCACAGTGAGGCGTGGATGTTTTTTAGATTCCAACATTTTCAAAAGTTGAGGCATTTTTTAGAAAATAGAACTGGTTAGCTCTCAGGAATCTCTATTTGTTCAACTAATCAAACTTCACTGAATTAAAATGAAGAAATTCAGGTAATAAACTGATACTCTTAAGTGGGGTGGTTACCCTTAAACAGTATGATCTTTCTGGGAGTCTAGAATTGGAAATGATCACATGATTTCTTCCTTTCTTTCTCCCATTTCCAGACTCAGGTATGTTAAAAACTGTAAATGACAACTCCCATGAAATAGCACTGTGGCACTGGTGAAGAATAAGACCCACAAAGAATTCAAAGTTCAGAGTTTATAAGCCAGACTGTTCTTTAGCACTCCAGCACTCCCTGGGACAAGACATGCTAATGACAAAACAGGGAAATGTCAAGTAGATTACCACAGCCATAGCTAAATGCCCCTGAAAAATAGAAAGAAAAAAATATATAGTATACACATTTCTGTACTTCAATAAGAAGAAACTAGATACCTAAAACATTTTCTAAATAATACCTTTAAATGTTAACTAATTCATTTTTCTAAATAGGCTGTCTATATTTTTCAGTTTTATAATTCCATGTAATTTCCAGTTCAACCAGTCTGCCAAAACTAAAGCAGCTGGCCAGGAGATCATTTTTAAGGTTAATAATCTGCAGATGGATATATTTTTTCCCTCCAAGCCTCCGAAACACTTTAGGATGTTAGAGTGTGAAAACAAAATGAAGGAGAGCAGATTGACCCATATACTCAGGAGAAAATTAAGCAAACTAATTAACGAGGGGAGTAGCAATTATAGCTTCCATTCATTGAATGACACCATATGCCATGTGCCGAACATGTATATCTCATTTAATCATCACAATATAGTATAGCAAGCGTTATTATGTTCACATTACAACAAATAAACAGGGTCTCAAGCAGGATAAGTAATTTGCCCAAGGTCATATGATTAACTCAAGACTAGAATCCAGGTTTGTCTGATTCTGAAAGCCCAAACTCTTCTATTGTACCAACTAGAAGTCTGTAAACTATTGGTTCTCTAGACATATTCTCAAGGGTCCAAAATAATCATCCATGAGAATTTTGGAAACATTTTCTCTTTGACTAAGAAGATGGTAGATTGCAGGGTGTGCCAACTCGGAAGAACCTAGCTCTGGCACTCGGGACAAACCCACTACAAGCAGTTTCACTGGGTGGAGCCTGACTTCCCAGGAACCACTTAGAAATGCTGATTAGCAATAAACATGGTAACAAATGCACAACAAATACTTCTTGTCCTAATTCAAGCAATAATTGGATTAGATGTCCACTTAAGGCAGATTTAACTAATAAGGCAGCACTAACCCTTTCCTTCAATGAATAAGACAATTAATAGAGTGAGTAGGAGATAACTCATTAAAATGGGCATTTGAGTATTGTTTCATGCAGAGTTTGGGCTAGGAGGAAAGTCCAATTATCCTAAACTAGCCTCAAGTTTTTAAAGTAATTTTCTACAGCATTCTTTTTTTTTCTTATGCAACCACGCTTTCTCTGCATTAAAAATTGCTAAAATCAAAATAGAGTAACAAATAAAATGTAGTACTGAACTTGATACTGTTTTTCAACTACTAAACATAGTGCACACAATTTTATTTTGACAACATATTATCAATCACAAATTGTACTTAGCCTTTCTATGTGATTTTATTTTATTTTATTTTATTTTGGTTTTGGAGTTACATAAAAGCTGTAAGTGAACAGAATTTTTCCTCAATTTCATGTATATACTTACCTAAAACAATTATTAAATAAAATGGTCTAAGAGTCTTTTTATTCTTTGAGAAAGGTTCTGAGCATTCTCAAGTTTGAGAAACACAGGTGTTAGTCACATTCTCTGTCAGACATGCTCATAAGAAGAAACTAACCAAGGGGAGTATTGTTGTCAGGATAAACTAGGCTTTACTATAATGATGACTAAATCCTGAAATCTCTATGGTTAACAAAACAATTATTTATTCCTCATTCGAGTCCCTGTTTGAGGCAAATGAGGCAGTCCTCATTATTTCTGCTCCAGCAGTGACTCAGGGCACCACGCTGTCTCCATTGGACACTCTGCCACCTCAGAGTTCTCTGCTGCTGCCCCCTCCCCCACCAGACCAGGAGAGCAAACATGAAGAATTCACACCTTTGCCAGTTTTCAAACAATCATGGGATGTCAAGTACAGCATTAAGAATACAGTCAATAATGTTATAATAGCTATGTGTGGTGTCAGATGGGCACTAGACTGATCAGAGTGATCACTTTGGAAGTTATATAAATGTCTAATCGCTATGTTGTACACCCAAAACTAATTTAATAGTGTATGTCAACTATAATTGAAAAAAAAATTAAATTAAAAAAGAGAATTCACACCTTATAATTGTCTCAGAGAAGAAATGACACCCATCACTTGTGCTCTTATCCCACTGGATAGAAATACTGGTATGGTCTTACATTAGAGCAAGGAAAGCTGAGAAGTACAGGGGCACATAGGGAACATTTGGAAATCACAAACTTTCTCCACCACAATAAGAAATCAGAGAAGAAGAGAAAACAAGGCTGAAAATGTAATAAGATTCTTTATTAAATAGTATTTCACTTATAAAATTTGATTTATGTACCTTTCCAGAACATATCTGATATATTGATTCACTAAATATTATTTGAGTGCCTATGATGTCCCTGTCACTGAGGATGTAGGCATTAATCAAAAAGAAGTTGAAAGAACATCACTATTATCTAGTAACTCACATGTAAAGATGTGTGGAGACAAAATGATGTTAACTTTAATCTTCAAATGCATTGCTCCCTTGCACTGCCCCAAGCTCCTGTTCCTTGGAAAGGACTTCTCGGAGGTAAAGAACTAAGAAAAAGATAAGCTAAAATGGATTAGATTTACACGAAGTAAAGTCTACCCTCATGGCTGATTGATTAGAAGTTTATATAAGCCTGACTAGTGTGGTTCAGTGGTTGAGCATTGACCTATGAACCAGCAGGTCCTGGTTCAATTCCCGGTCAGGACACATACCCGGGTTACGGGCTTGATCCCCAGTAGGGTGTGTAGGAGGCAGCCAATCAATGATTCTTTCTCATCATTGGTGTTTCTATCTCTCTCTCCCTCCCTCTCCCTTCCATTCTGAAATCAATAAATATATAATTTTTTAAAGCTTATGTAAAATGTCATGATTAGTCCAAATTTGCTGGAAATGCAGAAGAAAAAAGATGTTCTTTTTTATTTTTTTAATATATTTTATTGATTTTATACAGAGAGGAAGGGAGAGGGATAGAGAGTTAGAAACATCGATCAGCTGCCTCCTGCACACCCCCTACTGGGAATAGGCCCGAAACCAAGGTACATGCCCTTGACCAGAATCGAACCTGGGACCCTTGAGTCTGCAGGCTGACGCTCTATCCACTGAGCCAAACCGGTTAGGGTGAAACAAGATGTTCTTAACAAAAGACTGCTCAGGGAGAAGGAGCCATGGGGTCCAGACTCCCATAACCACCATCACACACCAAGCCAGGTGGGTGATCTCAGTCCCACAGGCATCAGCTGCCTTTGTCTGTGCGATGGAGATAATGCTGCCTTGCCTTCCCTCCTGACAGTGGGCAGTGGGCTGTAGTATCGCAGGGAGATATCACCTGGAGGCGATTCAGGTGAGTTACTGGGAGACAGTCAGTTTTGAGCTGAGACTAATTATACTTCAGCTGGCTGCCAGCATGCTTTTCCCCTTCCTCAGAGTAAGACAACCCTCACTGTCTTACAGGATCAGATTGGAGGCAAATTCAGAAAGTAGACAAGGTGACCTCATCCTCTCCATCCTCCCTTTCTGTGTCCTTTGACCGGCCCCTCCTGCCTCCCTCTTCAAGACACACAGCACTGCCCTTTCCTCTCTGAGTTTCCTTTTAGCAAATCCTCCATCCAGGAAGGAGTTGATAAATCCATGTTCTTACTAAACAGTGTGACAGATACAAAATAAATACGTACTAAGCTCCTACAATGTGCCAGGTAACATGCTGGGTGCTGACTTATAAGGTTGAGTAACATATAACCCTGCACTTAAGAAGTTCACGGTGCTCAGAGAGTCAAAAGTAAAAATGCTTCTCCTCTAGGAAAAACCTAGAAAAGAGCAAAGAGGAGGCTGTATAACCTAATCACAGGGACCAAGCTTCCCTTTAGGCATGATGGATGAGTAGGAACAGAGTAAGAAACTACTCCTGGACAAATTTATATTCACCCAGAGCAAATTCTTGGGATAAATGTCTAATTGTGTAATTCCAGGATTCTGAATATCAAGATAAACTGGTATTTGAAGAGACACAGATGGTCTTTCTGAAAATCCTAA
>NW_005880608.1:0-6249 GCF_000147115.1 Myotis lucifugus | reverse complement strand
CCGTGGGGGCACAGCTGGGCAGGAGCAGCCAGCTTGGGAGCAGTGTTGGCGTAGCAGGAGGCGGTGGGAGTGGGCACCATGGCTTCACCCACGTCCAGTCTGAGGGTGGGCAGGCTGGGAATGGAGATGGTGGAAAGCAAAGGGCTGCTGGGACCCTTCGAGGAGAAAGGGGTGCGGGGGGAGGGGAGAGGCAGTGAGGCAACGAGGTCCTAACTCCCTGGGGCCCAAGGAGAAGCTGGGAAGGCAGCTGCCCCTCCCCCAAGGCTCCCAAAGAATGAGGAAGAGCTGGTTTGGCTCAGTGGACAGAGCATCGGCCTGTGGACTGAAGGGTCCCAGGTTTGATTCCGGTCAAGGGCATAGGCCCGGGTTGCGTGCTCGATCCCCAATGGGCAGTGTGAGGAGGCAGCTGATCAGTGATTCTCTCTCATCATTGATGTTTCTCTCTCCCACTCCCTTCTTCTCTGACATCAATCAATGTAAACATAAAAGAACGAGGAAGAGAAGGGCCCATCTGCTGTCGGAGCTGAGGGAGGAGTCGGCCCGAAAGTGGCTGGAATGCCCGCGTGTGGTCACTTTAATTATCCTAAAGGGGCTGCTTCTGTGGCCACAGGAAAGTCATTTATTCATTCACTTAGTGAACAAATCTTCACTCCAGTTGCTGACCACAGGGTGACGGTGGGTGCAGGAGAGGGAGGGCCAGGGCAGGGGACTTCGTCGGGGGTGGTCCAACCTGCTGGCATGGCACAGCCATGGTGGTGACACCTGGCCTTGATGACAGTGACCAGCAAGAACAGTCAGGCCCCCCAGGTCTGATGCTGTACCTCAGCCTTGTGCACCTGCTGAGGACGTCACATCCATCCACTCATTAATCCTAAATACGGCCCCATTTTACAGACAGGAACAGCGAGGCCCAGGGAAGGGATGCGGTGCCCGGAGATGGCAGGCTGGGATTTGCATTGAGCCCGTCTGGCTCCAGAGGCCATACCTGGGGCCACCGGGGTGAGCTTCCACATGTCAGTCAGCGGTCCCCGTGCTGGGACGCCCCACCTGCCAGGGGCAGCCTATGAGGTTACAGGGCACAGTCACGTGGACTTGGTCCTCACAGAGCTCGCGGGCTGGGAAAGCAGCCGGATCAGACCGTCCGGGGAACGGCGCCGTCTCCAGAAAGCAGCCTCTTCACTGCTAGTTTTTTGGCCAAGAAAATACTTTGGAGATGCCTGGGCAGGTTTTGCAATATCTCTGCACCCGGCAGCTGCTCGGCTTTGGTGGTGGGCTGACGTTTGGGCACCAGGGACTGGGAGGAGGGTGCCGGGAGCCCGAGTTATTACACACGTGCTGTGCACGAGTCTCTGCTGAGCCCTTCGCAGCAGCGTGAGGCGGCAGCCTGGGAAGGGAGGACGGCTATGGTGCACGTGAACACTAAGGCGCGGAAAGGCAAAGGGACTTGGGGGAGATCTTCAGGCCTCTGGAGGCACAGCGCAGCTTGCTGTAGAGTCTCCCTCACCCTGGGGGCCTGGCGCCCTGAACCCTCGACCGCAGTCCTCTCACCCGGGCCTCTCTTGAACAGACAAAACATTGCCTTCACAGGCCCTTTGCGCCTGCTGTCCTCTCTGCCTGGAATGCTCTCCCTCTAACGCCCTGCATGGCTGGCTTCGTCTCTTTAGTCTCGGCCAGTAGGCCACTTGCTCAGGGAAGCAGCCCCAGCTGCCCATCACCTTGTTTTCTGTTCATCATAGTGTCTGTCCGCTTGGACCTTTCACACTGACATGCTTGAGTTTGGTTCTGCTGTCTCTCCCCACGAGGTTCCGTGAGAATAGGCACCTTGTCTTGTTTTGTTCATGTCTGCACCCCGAGAGCCGAGAACAGTGCGTGGCACACAGTAGGTACTCAGTGGCTGGCTCTGACCTCCAATTCCCTCCCCTCCCTCCCACCCGGCAGCCACCTTGACATGAGCAGTGGCATAACCGTTTGGTTACCTTAAGTTTGTTACTGTTTCTTAGGCTACTGTGATATGGGTTCTGCCATGATTCTTTTTTTTCCTGAGGAAAGCGTTTGCTTCTGAAACCTGCCTTTGGGCTTTGCGGTGCCACCAGCCGCTCAGAAGCACATCAGAGGTGACATTTGATGGAGAGGCTGCTGCCTTCTGGGCCAGGTGTCTGCGTCTGCCTTTCGGGGGCCACTGGGGTTTGCAACTGATTGCAGCTGTCAAGTTCAATGCCCGAGACAAGCTTTCGATTTTGCCAGGTGTGTCTGTGAGGCTGAGCCGGGTGAGGCCGTCGCTCGCTGGCGACAGAGGTGGCTTCTGGGAGCTGCGTCTAGACGAGTCCCTGCCGCCGCCGCCCCCGAAACAGAGGAGGGAATTGCAAGGAAGACTTTTCTGGACCCAGAGCCGCTTGGCATTTTTATTAGATAAGACCAGATCCGACGGCGTCCCTCGGAGGCCTGCTCCTTTATTAAAACGGAAACAGACACTGTTTCTGAAATTCGCATCGGCGCCAACTTGTTGGGCACACAGACAGGCTTGCAGCTTGGCGATGCCTGGCATCGGGGTGGAGAGGTCCAAGCCAGTGCCAGCATCAGAATCACCTGGGGGCGAGGGCGGGGGAGGAAACGCTCCTGAAAATGCGATTGCCGGGCCCATCCTGGATGTGGGGCTCAGGAGGGCTGGGCGGGGCCTGGGGTTCACATTTCTAACCCGTCCCCAGTGATGCCGCTTCCGCTGGCCCGCAGACCAAGCCCCAAGCAGCCCCCGCCCAAGCCCACACCTGCCCCTCCGAGTCTGCATTGTCCCTTGCTTGGGCTATTCAGCGGCTTCTGGATGGAAATGGCTGCTTCTAGGGCCAACGCCCTGCCAATCCTCCTCTTAGGATACACCTGACCATGCCTCACCCCCAGCTCCACACCCTCCTGTGGTGGCACCGGGTGGTGGCGGGCGCTGGGCCAGCCCCTCTGGCACGTCCCCACAGAGACCTCCCTCACCAGCCCATCCTGGCTTCCTCTTTCCTCAGTCACTCACCACACTGAGGCGGTTTGGGAACTCTGTCTCCGCTAGAATGGAGGCGTCCCTGGGCGGGGATCTCGCTGCCACTTTCACGGGCAGCCCCAGTGAGCGCGTAGTCTGCGGCCAGTGCCTTCCGGGACGGGCTGACGCCCTTAGCCTCAGGCAGTGTGGCTCTGCGGAGCAGGCCGGTTACAGGTGTGATCCTTGGCTCCCCAGACACAAGGCCCTTTTCCTGGCCGACTCCACAGGAAGCCGCCACTGTTCTTCTCATGCCCGGTTCCTGCAACCACTCCTGACCCAAGAAGCACTTGGGGCCGTTGCTAAAATACTGGCCTCGCTGCGCTGTCCGTGCTGTGCTTTGGGGCAGGCCCGGAGTCCAGCCTGAAATCTGAGGATCCGGCAGGATCCCCAGGGATGGGAGGGGACCTATCCCCCAGGAAGCCGGCTGAGTCCTTACACCTGCAGCCTGCACTCCTCACCCAGCCGCCAGCTTCCCAGACCTGCCTGCTTTCCCTCGCCACCAGCACTGCCGGGTTCTCACACCTCCTCAAAAACTCATTTACCTGCCAAGGGCCTATTTCACACCCTGTTCCTTCTGCCCGAGGACACCTGCTCCCTTCTTCCATTTGGCAAAACAACAACAACAAAACAAGCCAGTGGGATCGTGAGCTCCACAGGTGCTTTCAAAGTCTGGCTCAGATGTCTGGGAACGGCCGCCAGCCCCTCCCCAGCCCTGGCAGCGGCGGTCACCTTCGCCTCTGCATTCTCCTGGCCAGGCACTCACATCTATGAGGCAGAACTCAGTGGCCCAGGCTTTGGAATGAGATCGCCTGGGTTCAAATCCCAGCAGTGAGACCTTTGACAAGTGACAACCTATTTGGGCCTCAATTTTCTCATCCATGAAATGGGCATAGTAATGACGCCTAACTCACATCCGAGGAGAAACTGAGCCAGTGACCCACAGGGAGTGGCTCCGGGATGTGACATAGTGAGAGCTAAAGGCCTGTTCGCTCTTATCGTCTCCTTGTGTGTGTCCGTCTCCCTCACCAGGCCATGGACACGGGCCCTGGGGGGGGGGCGCGGGAAGGGGAGTGAAGGGGGTAGGTCTGTGTCTCACTCATGTCTGTAGACCCAGCACCCAATATGGAGCTGACACACAGTTAAACGTTGCTCAGCAAACGTTTAACAAGGGAATGAAAGAAGCAGTGTCTCTGAGGACAGGTGGCGGGTTAGGTGACTCAGGCTGATTTCAAGGGTGAAAAAGAGACAAAAAGAATGTTTTAGCCCAGAAACATGGGTCTGAGAAGACGGACTCCGATGAAGGGAGGATGGGGGTCCCCATTCAACCTCCTGGACAATATGCCCCTACGGTGGACCAGTAAACCCAACTTTCCCCTCCATGTGGGTCCCACACAAGCCTGCTCTCCTTCCCAAGTCCTCCAGACTTCATTCACTCAGCAGACGCCACCATCAGCACTGGCCGGGGGTGCACTCGGTGCTGGGGTTGCACTCGTGCTGGGACGCGGTGACGGGTAAAAGCAGAGCTGTCTGTGTCCTCGTGCTGCTATGGCCTAGGGTGGAAACTGGGAGGGAAAGTAGCATCCTGCCAGATGTGATGGAGTCCCTGGGCCCCTCAGGGTGCGGCTTCGCAGAGCAGGTCACCTTGCAGAGCTGTCGGGTGCCTTGCCAGGGTTGTGACATTTCAGGCAATGCAAGAGCGATGGTGGTGTCACTAGCTGAGGGGTCCTCAAAGCCAGGCCCCTTGGCGCTCACCTCGATTCATTTCTCCCCTCGTGGCATCTCTTTTTAGAGGCCGGGGTTCGAGGTTGGGCAGCCCAACTGCAGGCGCTGGCTGGGCCTTCAGCACCTCGGACAGCGGGGCCTCCAGAAGGCACGCCCTTTTAAAGGGAGCCGCTCTTGGTGCCAGGCTGCGCTGCAGTGGGGTCGAAGCGCCAGTACCAGCCGCCTGCCCAGCCCGAAGCCTGCCCGCCCTCACTAACTCCTCTGCCACCTTCAGCGCACCGTGGGCAAGCGCCCTCCCCTCCCAGAGCCCCTTTGCCCACCTGCACTGCACCCCGGGGGGCACGGGCACTGGCATTCTTGGTTTCCAAGGGCCTGCCCACAGAGTGAGCCCATTCCAGGTGTGATTTCACTCGGTTCAGCAGAGCTCAGGGCTGACCCCGGATCTTGGTGCCTTGGAGAGAGTCAGTCAGTGCTTTTCCAGTTAAGACTGGAAGAGGCGGATGCGAAATATGGTCACGTTCTGATATTTGGATTAAAAAGGGAAGAGAACTCACATCGGAGAGCCTGCCACGTGCCGAGGGCCCTGCGAGGCCGGGGAGGTTCCCGGGGGATTTGAAACACAGTCCTTGCCACCAGCCCTCTGAGTGGGGCCCTGGGCAAATCGCCTCCCCCCCGGGGGCCGGGTCCCCTCTGTGACGAGAGGCAGTTGCACCAGCACTTCCACATGGTTCTGGCGTCTTATGTTCACATCTACCCGAGATCGGATCATGGCCGGGTTCTCTGCAGGGGGCCTCCCGGCTGCTTTCTAGTTCACATTCACGTGCGCTCTCAGAGCGGTGACGTTACTTGTCAAAAGTCACGCAGCTGAACGCAAAGGTCACGCAGCCTGTAAGTGGGGGAGCTTGGGTTTGAACCGTTGACTGTCAGACTCCAAGTACAGTCGTTTCCCCCACCACCACCACACACACACACACACACACACCACTCCCCCAAAGAGGAGAGGCTGAGCAGAGAGCCTCTCAGGGTGAACAGACTCAGGCTGGGAAGGGCAGGTGAAGCCCCCTCCATCACCCCCCACCCCCCGCCTGCTCAGGGCCACTCCATCCCCCTCCTGCACGGTTTCTTTGTTGTAAGCCGGCTCAGGACTCGCTCCGTGCCCGGCCAGGTGTGTGTGTGTGGGGGGGGGGGGGAGGTGAGGGCCCCAGGAGGGAGCTGCCTGGTCTCTGCCTGCATCGAACCCCCAGGTTAGTTGGGGAAACACCACAACACAAAGTGACAAGCACAGGGAGAGAGGGATGCGCAGTGTGTGGGGGACACAGAGAGGGGGCATTTCAAAGAGCAGTGGGGCCTGGACCGCAGAGGCAGCCGAGAGATCACCCTGCGGGGAGGCCAGGGCGTGCGAAGCCACAGACGGACGCGCGCGGAGCAGGACACAGGCGGGGGAACGGGCGGACACGGACTGCTGGATGAGGTCTGGCCTCAGAATTCAGCTTGGCCCACTGATG
>NW_005880607.1:0-6249 GCF_000147115.1 Myotis lucifugus | reverse complement strand
TCAACTTTCAGCGTTATCTGCTGAGCTGGGGTGACCTCTGCCCCGGAGAGCTGGAGAAATGACATCTCCAGGCACCCTTGGGGGGTGGAGGGCAGGGAGGGACGGGATGAAACACTGACCCAGCCTGCTGGCTTTGTGGGCCTTCCCACTGCTAAGGAAGGATCCAAGGCCCCAGGGCCCTCCAGCCAGGCTTCTAAGATGCCTGTAGGACACTCAGGACTGAGCTTGTAGCCCACCGCCTCCAAGAGGCCCTCCCCGCTCCACCTGCTGGAGAACTTCCTTCCTAGCCCTTATCTCCAGCTACCATTATCCTGGTTGTCTTGTCTACCTCAGTCTCCACCCAGACTGCCCACTCTGTGAGGGCTGTCTCCTGAATATTGGGACTCCAAGCCCAGAATTTACCAGACATTTCCTGTCACCCTCTGGAGCAAGAACACTTTTTTCCCAGCTCTGCCCAAGGCTCAATGCAAAGGTTACCACCTCCAGGAAGCCCTCCCTGACCTCCCCTTTGAAAGTTCCAGGTTCTCAATCACTCCTTTCACATCCTCCTGTTTTGTTTCCTTTACCTTTCTCTTTACTATCAAAATTATTTCACACCTACCCATCTTGCTTTCTGCCCCTGCTTCTCCTCCCCATGTCTGCCCCACCAGGAAAGGAATTTTTGTTGTGTTCACTGTAGTTCCCCCAGTGCCTTCCAGCACACAGAAGTTGCTCAATGGATGAAGGTGAGGTCCCTCATTAGCTGGGCTGTGTGACCTTAGGTAAGATGGCTCCCCTCTCTGAGCCACAGCACTCCCCTCCTAACTCTCGGGGTTCTGGGGAGATTCAATGAGACGGGGTTGGGGGTCATCTAAAGCTAACTGGAGCACTTCCTGTGTATCCTCAAGTCAATCTTCCACCCTCTCTGAACCACCTTTCAAGCCCTTTGCATGTATTAACTCATTTAATCCCCCTGATTACTTACAGGAATCAGGTCCTATTATCGCATCCCCTTTACAAATGAAGAAACTGAGGCCCAGCAGAGCTAAGTTGTCTGCTCAAGGCCACATTAAAGGGGAGGGGAGAATTAAAGTCCTTCCAGCCGGACCTTCCCCTTTGGGTTAGCAAGAAATAATAACATGTCTGGCGATGTGAACCCCATTTTCTGAGTAGAAAAACTGAGGCCCAGAGAAGGCTGACATAGAGTCACACAGTTAGTCAAGAGGCAACCCAGACCCTAGGGACTGGCCCCCATCAGGTCTTGCCCTTCTGGCCTCTGGGATGGACCTGTACTCTCCAAATACCGAGCCTTTTGCTTTCCACCCTGCCCTGCCCTGGATTCCCCATTCTGGCCTGAAAGTAAAATCAGTGCCAGGTGCACCTCAGTGCCACCCCAGGTGTCCCTCAGGGAGGCTGTGTGCCTGCTCAGGTGACGTAAGCCCTTGTCACAAGGCTCGTTGCTCAACAGGCCCTGCCTGCTGCCTCACCATTAGTACTCAGCCTTTCCTGAGGAGGGGCTGATGGGAGCTGAACCACGATGGCCCAGAGGTCCTGGGCACACCCCACCGGCCCTGTAGGCAGCGAGAACACAGAAACCGGATCCAGCTGACACCACCCACAATGATCTCTCCTGCGTAGGTGTTTGCAGCAACCTGGACGGGGAAGGGTCCCAAACTGGCAGCCAGCGGCCAAATCCAACCCACAGACCTGTTCAGTTTGACCTCCATGGTGTTTTGCTTTGTTTTGTTGTTTCTTTCTATGAATTTATTGCCAACATTTAAAAATCAGGAGACTTCACATCAAAATTCAAATTTCCAGCTCCTTTTTTTTTTTTTTTGTTCCCCAGCTTCTCTTTTAAAATCAATAGCTGTGGGCTGGGCCCACGTGGCTACGAGTGGTGGGCAGGAGCCAGGTTGGGGGCTGTGGAGGGAACAGGCACTTTCCTACCCAGATACTCTCTCCTCTGCCCAAAAACTGCTTTCAGAATTCCTTCTCCTCGTCTCTGCAGCTTTTCCTTAGCCCCATTTTCAGGAGGAAACTGAAGTGACTTGCCCAAAGGAAGTCCCATCGTTACTGCTTTGACACAGAGTTATAAAGGTGTTTGCAGAGGGGCTTAGAAATCAGCCAGCGGGTAGAAATATAAGGCAGAAAGCGGGCCCATCAGTGATGGTCCATGGACATGGTCTCTAATGGATTTGCAGTGGAGGGATGCAGGGGTCAGACTTTTGTTTTTGCTCTGTAGCCTCCTGGTTGTGGCACTCTGGTGTCCCATCTAGACCTCAGTCCCTGATCTATCCTATATAATAAAAGTCTAATATGCAAATTGACCAAACAGCAGAACAACTGGTTGCTATGATACGTACTGACCACCAGGGGTCAGATGCTCAATGAAGGAGCTGCCCCCTGGTGGTCAGTGTGCTCCCACAGGGGGAGCGCTGCTCAGCCAGAAGCCTGGCTCATGGCTGGCAAGCGCAGCGGAGTGGCAGGAGCCTCTCTTGCCTCCGCAGCAGCGCTAAGGATGTCCAACTAAAGCCATCAGCTTAGTGAGAGGGCACAGGCCGGGCTGAGGGACCTCCCAGTGCATGAATTTCGTGCACCAGGCCTCTAGTAAGGGAATAATATCCCCTCTCTTGGGAGTTCTGAGCCAGTTGTTCCCCCTTACACTGGCCCAAGTGGCACATGGGAGTGAATCAGACCTGCCCCTAGCCCCACAAAAGGCAAGTCACAAAAACCTCACAAAGCAGGCAGTTGGGAAACAGGCCCGGGAGTGTTAACACTTGGGTTGCGGGTGAATTTCCCGCCAAAATATAAGATGGCGCGTTAAAATGCCTATATCTTTTGAAGTATGGGTTCGATTGAAATGAAATATTTGGTAATACGCAGTTACAATCGGCCCGAGTTTTAAGACGGCTCCCGCGGAGTACGCGCAATTCACGCGAGCCGACTTAACTCGTTTCCCGCAACCCAAGTGTTAAGACTTCCCCTAAGATCACAGTGAACTGGTAGAATAGGGGGACTTAAAAGCCAGACCCCCGATTCCAGTGTTTGAGATTTTCCCCATCATGCCTCTCATTTGAGGCCTCACTTTCCCCTTCTGCCTAATGGGACTGAGATTAAATCCCTGAAGGCTGCTAGGCCCAGTGTCCTGGGGTTTGGAATTTGGGAAACTGAATTTCCTGGTAAACGCTCATGGATGACTAGCAACACTTGCCTGAGCACATGCTGCCACCGTGTGGCAGGCTCTGGTAATGCAGGAGTGATTTAAATGAATCCTTTTGAACAAGGACCCGCTGGGGACTTTGCTTTGGGGTACGGAGGTTAGCACTGTGAATACGACAGAGCTCACAGTACATGAGCAGGCCATTGAAAGAAATAAAAATGTCCAACAAACAGTCAAAAGGTGCTTTCATTTAGTGATTCAGCAAATACTTTTTGGCACCTACTGTGGCTCGAGCCCTAGAGACATATTCATGAACAAGACAGAAGCGATTCCTGTTCTCATGGAGTTGACACTTCCCTTGGGGAAGACAAACAGTAAATAAGATAAATGAGAAAAGTATACATTGTGTTACATTCTGGTAAGCACCATGGAGAAAAATACAGCAGAGGAGGGTGCTGGGGGGCGGGGTTGATTTTAACTTTAGTTCAGGAGCGGCCTCATTGAAGTGACATTTGAGCAAAAACATGAGTGTGGTGAGGGAGTGGACTATGCAGGTAGCTGTGAGGAAAGTATACCAACAAGTGCAAAGGCCCTGGGGTAGGAGCATGCCTCACCCATGTAGTTGCTGTGGGTGGAGTACAGGAAGAGTAGCAGGGAATTATCTCATAGAAATAGTGGGGCCATATCACACAGGGCTTTGTGGGCCATCGTAAAGACGTTGGCTCTTACTCTGGGTTAACAGGAGCCACGAAGAGTTCTGAGCAGAGGAGGGACAGGCTCTTACAGGTTTTAACAGAATCCCTCTGGCTGCATATGGGGGGTGGAGGTCAGGGCAGTTGTGCAGGCACATGACGGGACGGTGGACTCCGCCAGGTGGTAGCCGTGGAGGTGGGGAGAAGTGATCAAATGCTGAATCTATTTTGAAAGTAGACCACTCGGGATTTGCTGGTAGGTCCGATTATAAAACAACTACACAGCGGTGGACCACTCCATAGCCATTTAAAGGGACAAGTATCTGACACTGAAAGCACTGGCAACCAAAAGAAAAAAAGTAGACAAACTGGACCACATCAAAATGTACAGCTCTGTACAGCAAAGGACATCAGCAGAGTGGAAAGAAAGATAGCCCGCAGAACGGGAGGAAATATTTGTAAGTCATATACCTGACAAGTTAATATCCAGAATATATAAAGAACTCCTACAAGTTGGCAATGGAAATCCCAACTTAACATGGCAAGTGACTTAAAATAGAAGATGCATCTCCAAAGAAGATGCATGAATGGCCAAAAAGCACATGAAAAGATGTTCAACATCACTAATCATTAAGGAAATGCAAATTAAAACCATAATACGAGGCCACCTCACACCCACTAGGTTGACTGCTGTCAAGAAAAACAGAAAATAAGTATTGGTGAAGCTATGGAGAGATTGAACGTCTTGTCACTGTTGGTGGGAATGTAAAACGGTGCCACCACTACGGGAAACGGTGTGGCTGTTCTTCAGAAAGGGGACGTAGATTTACCATGTGAGCCAACAGCCCCATTCTGGGCATAGACACAAGAATTGGAAGCAGGATCCCAAACAGATATTTGCAGGCCCGTGTTCACAGCAGCAGCATTCACAATGGCCAAGAGGGGAAAGCGACCCAAGTATCCATCGATGTGTGAATGGATAAACGAAATGTGGTCTAGAGATTAGTCAAAGAACATATATGTGCCCTAGCCAGTGTGTTCAGTGGTTAGGGTGTCAGCCTTCGCACTGACAGGTTGATCCACACCGCGTGCAGGAGGCAGCCAATTGATGTGTCTCAATGTTTCTCTCTCCCTCCAACAACAAAAAATAATATATATACACAGCCCATGGACACAGACAACAGTGTGGTGATGGCCAGAGTGGAGGGAGGGGGTGGCGCTGAGTAGAGGTGGGTAAAGGGGGAGGGGGATGTGGGGGACATTTGTAATTGTGTAAACAAAAAATAAATGTGGTCTCTACATCAATGAAATATCATTCAGTCTTTTTTTAAAAGGAATGAACATGCTATAGCATAGTCAGTGGTCGGCAAACTGCGGGTTCGGCAAACCGCAGCTCACGAGCCACATGCGGCTCTTTGGCCCTTGAATGTGGCTCTTCCACAAAATACCGACTTCTGCACATGGGCCACGAAAGTTTCAATCGCACTGTACATGCGCGCCCGGGTGGTATTTTGTGGAAGAGCCACACTCAAGGGGCCAGAGAGCCGCATGTGGCTCGCGAGCCTTGGTTTGCCAACCACGGGCATAGGTGAAGCTTGAAGTCATTATGCTGAGTGAAGTAAGCCAGTCACACAAGGACCACAGAGGTGCCAGAGCAGTCAGATTCACAGAGACAGAGTAGAATGGTGGTTGCCAGGGGCTGAGATGGGGCGTTAGTGTTTAATGAGTATAGAGTTTCAGTTTGCGAAGATGAAGAAGTTCTAGCGATGGATGGCGGGGATGGCTGCGCAACAATGAGGGCGAACCTAAGGCCCCCGAACTGTCCAGTTAACAGTGGTTAAGGTGGGAAATTTTATGTTACGTGAACTTTACCACACACTGAAAACAAACCAGGTAGATCTTCGCATGTCCACACGGAAAGATCCCCGGTGGCACTGTGAGGCGGAAGGAGGCGAGGCAGAAGGGTCCCGGCAGAGTCCCGTTTCCCTTTAAAACCCTCACCAGCAGCTCCGTGTGTTTAATGTGAACAACACAGTGTTGATGAAGGTGGGTGAAAACAGGTTCTCTTGCACACTTTCAGTGGTGGTGCAGAGCGGTACAACCTCCAGCTTTAAGTAATCTGGCCATGGCTATTGAAATCGGCCCGGCTGGTGTGGCTCAGTGGTTGAGCGTCGATCCATGAACCAGGAGGTTGCCGGTTCGATTCCCAGTTGGGGTATGTGCCTGGGTTGAAAGCTCAATCCCTAGTGTAGGAGGTAGCCAAGCCAAACAATGTTGATGTTTCTCTCTCTCTAAAATCAATAAAAATATATTTTTTAAAAAATGGGAAATATCACTGGGCCCAGGGATGCTGGGCATTTATACTACACAGATACTCACACCGACCCAAGGACAAATGGACGCTGTAATAGCAGAAGC
>NW_005880606.1:0-6250 GCF_000147115.1 Myotis lucifugus | reverse complement strand
ATGGCCCGCGCTGGGGAGGATCCTACAACCAAGGTACATGTCTGTGACTGGAATCAAACCCGGGACCCTTCAGTCTGCAGGCCAAGGCTCTATCCACTGAGACAAACCAGCTAGGGCTGCTCTCACTGTTTAATAAAGACAGAACAACATAAAAATCCTCGCTACCTCCAAACTGGTTTGACTCAGTGGATAGAGCGTCGGCCTGTGGACGGAAGGGTCCCAGGTTCGATTCCGGTCAAGGGCATGTACCTTGGTTGCGGGCACATCCCCACTGGGGGGCGTGCAGGAGGCAGCTGATCCATCTCTCTCATGGATGTTTCTAACTCTCTATCCCTCTCCCTTCTTCTCTGTAAAAAATCAATAAAATATATTTTTTTTAAAATCCTCGCTACCTTGTTTGATTGGAGAATTTTAATGTGTTTTTTTTTCATTTATCATTGTAAAACCAAGGACAATTTTATAACATTTTTTTACATAGCTGTACATGTAAAGCAATCTATCCTTAAGTAGAGATAAATTACTCTACAAGAAATGAATCCTAGATAGTTTTCCCTTCAAGTCAAATGTCCCGCTGTTTAAATAAACATCTTGTTTGAAATGAAAAAAAAAGAAGTAAACTTCATGAGGGAAGAAATTTTCATTTTGTTCACTGATGTACTTCAAGGGTCTGAGATAGGGCCTGTCCCATAGCAAGCAGTCAATAAATAGTTGTTAAATAAATAGAAAATAACCATGTTAAATAATACCATTCAAATAATTCTCTAACACATGGAACACTGAAATAACAAAAATTAGTCTGTGTATGATACTACATCAGTACATTTGCATTTCTTTCTATACACTACATATAGTGTTCCATGATCCATGCCACCAGCCCTATTGGAAGCTTTAGAGTACCAAATCATTCAGTGTTCTCCGGATACACTGTGTTCTCACCTACAACTATTTACTTGCACCTTGACCTCTCCAGCTAATTTAGGTGTCTTGTACACTTGAGGAATTTACTTTTCCTCCAATTTGAGTACTTCTAAACATTTTAAATGAATTGCATTTTTCAATGTTTTCTTGCAGGTCTGCCTTTTTGGTCAGATTCTAAGATCCTTCCATGTAAAATCTATTCCTCTCTACTAGTTGTTTCTATAGGACAGTGCCTGGGATATTGATAGGCATATATGGAACATGTGACTTGCATGAAGTGTATATCCGTCTATTGATCTCTATATCTGTTGCGCTTAGCATGAACCTTTCTTGATGCTGGCTGTTCCTTCCAGCTCCATTACAGCCAGATATGTTACCTGAGACAAGTCACGTAAACTTTCTGAACTTAGGTTATCATCTGATCATGCCTGTTCTGCTCTTCAGAAGCCAAAGATACTCAAATTCTTTGAATATATTAATGAGCAAAACATTCTGTACCAGAGTCAGACTGCAGTCAGCACTCTTTGGTCCAGTGTTCAGGCCACCATGTAGCAGCCTAAGCGCCCAGGACATCCTTGCCACCACTTCAGAAAAGCTTCTCTGCCCGGAAATCGCAGAGACCAGTAGCCAGCACTCGGCGATCTTGGAGACTATCTGCCGCAGCAGTGCCCGGTGATGCTCTTATGTGGTTTCTGGGCAACAGACTGTGGCGAGGGGAGGTCAGGTGGCCATATTTTGAGACTTTTTTCTGTGCAAATGTATACCTCCCAGGAGGGTTTCCTGACATGAGAGACTTTGCTGTGGGAGCGGAGAAATGTGTCCTTTGGCCTTGAGCACTAGTGTAATTAGATCTTAATCTTTAGATGTCCGCATTTTAACTCACCCCCCAGGTAGGAATGTAAGCGCGGGCATTTAGAAAGCTTTCTCACAATGAAGGCCAAAGGAGCAGGTGAGAGCAGAAGGGTAGAGGAGAAAAGAATAAAGGTCCCTGGTGGTAAAGTACTTGTAACATACATACATGCATGTATGCATATGTACGAACAAAAATAAAAGCTCTTTGAAGAACAGCCCTTGGCAAGCATTAATTCAATGTTCACTCTGAGTTAGGGGGTGTCATCTTGATAGCAAAAGTATTGGAAAGATACTTCTCTTTCCTTTTCTTGCCCTTACTTAAAAAAAAGACGGGGAGAGCCCTAGCTGGTTTGGCGCAGTGGATAGAGTATTGGCCCTCAGACTGAAGGGTCCTGGCTTCAATTCCTGTCAAGGGCATGTATTTAGTTGCAGGCTCCATCCCAGGCCCTGGTCGGATGCATGCGGGAGACAAGCAATCAATGTGTCTCTCTCATATCGATGTTTCTCTCTCTCTGTCTCTCCCCATCTCTTCCACTCTCTTTAAAATGCAATGGGAAAGATATACTTGGGTGACGATTAACAAAACAAACAAACAAAAAAGGGGGAGAAAAAAAGGGGAAAATAGAGCTCCTCACTATCAGGATTTTTTGGCAACGGAGATAAGTCGAGGGGCTATTCTGAAAGTGAGACAGTAAGGATAGTGATCTCTTGTGTCCCCTCCCTCCGTACCTCCTGTCAGTCAACCACCATATGTGGTTGGCTTCCATAGCCAAACTGCAGATTTGGAAGAACAAGGACAGACCCTCCTCTCACCTGCAGCAAGATGACAGGGCTGCTGCTGTGGGCCGGGCTGACCTCCAGGGCACACTGTGCCTTCGCCAGGATGGGCATTCGGACATGGCCATCCTCGCCCCCAGCTGACCGCTGACAGAGAGAAGCTGAAGGAAGGCAGGAACAGCACATTTCCTGGAAGGTGACTAAGGCACTTGAGTTCTGGGTTAGGCAGCTTGATTTACAAAAAGTGATATATCTTTAGAGCAATGGTTTTGAAGGTGTGCACTTGCATAATCCAGAAGTTATGCAAGATGACCCATAAGGATATGGAAGAAAATAATTAAACATATTTATATCTTCTTCCCATTTAAAAAAAAAAGCTTTTTTCTGTGTATGTTTTAAGATGTATATGACTTTGTATAATTCTATAAATTATAAATAAAAACATCTATATTAGGGAATTATTGTAAATAATATTTTTATGGGCATGAATAATTTTAAAAGTTTGGAAACCACTGTGATAAAGAAGGATGATTCCTTTTCGCATGCTCTGCTGAGAAAGTTGAGATACCTGTTCATATTCAGGGAGAATCTAGAGTTTCCTCCACCAGGATGTCTGGTAAGAATGATAAATATCTTGGATTGCTAGTGTAGAAATAAGTAAATAAAGCCAGAAGAGAACAAGGCAGGCTGTACACACCTGTGTTCGCCCTTTCCAGAGACTCTCCATCCACATGTGTGGCTCTAAAAGCTCCAACAGCAATGATGAATCCCTGAGGGCACTTCACTAGCTCTATCTTGTGTGAAGCCAGTGGTTCTCAACCTTCCTAATGCCGCAACCCTTTAATATAGTTCCTCATGTTGGGGTGACCCCCAATTTCATTGTTACAAATTGAACATAATTAAAGCATAGTGATTAATCACAAAAACAATATGTAATTATATATGTGTTTTCCAATGGTCTTAGGCAACCCCTGTAAAAGGGTCGTTCGACCCCCAAAGGGGTCTCGACCCACAGGTTGAGAACCGCTGTGTTAAGCCTACTCATAAGCACAATTGTGAACTTGGAAGGAATTTTTCAAGTCTCAGGAGAGCAATAAGGGTCATAAGGGATGGTGATGAGACCATGAAAACAGAAGTGAAGGCAGCAAGAGGCCTCTTCATCACTATTGTTAATAATGGCAACCAGCCCTAACCGGTTTGGCTCAGTGGATAGAGCATCAGCCTGGGGACTGAAGGGCCCCCGGTTCGATTCCGGTCAAGGGCATGTACCTTGGTTGCGGGCACATCCCCAGTAGGGAGTGTGCAGGAGGCAGCTGATCGATGTTTCTCATCGATGTTTCTAACTCTCTATCCCTCTCCCCTCCTCTCTGTAAAAAAATCAATAAAATATATTTTAAAAAAAATAATGGCAACCAAGGAAATAATTACTACTTATTGAATCCCTAGTAAGTTCTGGCACTTTGCTAGCCACTTTTTCAGCAATGCCATCCATTTTTACAGTGACACTCACATTTTACAAATAAAATAAAAAAGTTCCAAGACAATGACTATTGTAAACAGGTACACTTTTACCCCAAAGCCACTATTCTCCAGACGATGTCATTCCATCTCAGGGACCATGGTCCTGAGTGACATTAGGGAACAGTGAGAGCAGACACATGTTATAGTACTTCATGGCATTATAATCTGACTAGGTTATGTTTATCAGCTACTTATTTTTTCTTTTCATTAAAATCTTAAACTGTGGCCAATGTCTTTGTCAACAGGAAATTGGTGCAGGCTTCCTAGGCCATCAAGTAGAAAGACTAGATTTCCCCTCAATTGTGAGTATCTATATATATAAAAGCATAATATGCAAATGACAAAACCATGGAACAACTGGTCGGCTATGATGTGCACTGACCACCAGGGGGCAGACGTTCAATATAGGAGCTGCCCTCAGCCTGCAGGCCCCCATCGCATGATCGGGGCCTGACAACCAACCTCTCAGTTCCTCCGCCCAGCAGCAAGCTCTGATTGCCCGATGGGGAACCAGGAACTGGGGCTGGGTAGTGGCAGATGCAGGCTATGCCAGGGCCCCAATTGCCCCACCGGTCACCTCTCACACAGAGGGTGACCGATGGTGGGGGGGGGGGGCGGCGGTGAGTGGGCAGGAATGGCCAACCTCTCCGTCCCTCCCCCTGGCTGACAGGCTCTGATTGCCCAATGGGGAACAGGGAACCAGAGGTGGATGGTGGCAGACATGGGCGGCACAGGGCCTCAATCACCCCACTGGTTACCCCACACACAGAGAGCGACAGGTGATGGCAGCGATGGCGGCAGCGGGGGGGAGGGTGGCAGGAGGGCAAGGCTGGCTGCCGGCAGCTGGGGAAAATCAGCCCTGATGGCAGGCCAAGCCTAGGGACCCTACCCTTGCATGAATTTTGTGCGCCGTGCCTCTAGTAATTTCCATGTTTAAAAAAGTGTGACACCTACTGGGAGAGCCAGGCCCTGTAGCTAAAAGTAATCTCTGCATTACAAAGGAAAGCCAAGTTTCTCTACCCATCCCCTCAAGCACCCACACATCTTTAATATTTTCAAGTGTCCTCCCCACCTGTATTGCCCTTTCCAGAGACTCTCCATCCAAATGTGTGGTTCTAAAAGCTCCGGCAGCAACAGTGAACTCCTGAGGGCACTTCTCTCTAGGTCTGTTTTGATTTAAGCCTTTACTCATAAGCACAACTGGGAACTTGGAAGGAATTTCAAGTGTCAGGAAAGCAGTAAGGGTCATGTCTGTCCTGAGGGAAAAGTGTAGCCACTGAATAGCTCCAGACTTGGCATCAGTGTCCCTGTTCAGGTTTGAGGGTGGTGTGACCCCAGCAAGGTCAAGGTCCCTTCTGTCCAGTCTGCTTTGAGTCCAGGTGATTTCTGAAGTCTTTTCTGCTCTCACATTCTAGGCTCTTTAGCCACTCCTGATTTTCATGAACTTACTTTATTCTGCTCCTGTCTAGCAAGAAAGAATAAAGAAAGCAGAGAAGAGGGCATAGAAAAGGGCCAACCAAACACACCCTTACTTTATAATTATTTGGATATAAAATCAGCTGTTTTGTCTTTATGCAGGGTGTGACATACATACCATTTGTTTAAAAAAAAAAAAACACATATGCTTGTGATTTTTTTGACATTTGTTGAAGTTGTACTTTTATGACCATTAGGGCAGATGCTGATGTTGCTAGTTTCACTTTTTGTTGTTGCTTAAGTTCCATCCATCACACAGCCCAAAGCCCCCAAGATCCTGTTCTTGGAGTCACAGAGAAAGAAAGAACACAGGGTCTGTCAAAAATAGTCTCCTGTCTGAAGCCGTTCTCTAGCTTAAGAGCTTTCGGCTTCGCTACTTACCTCAAACCTACAGGGAAAAGTCGGAGCAGCTCTTTCTACTCTCAAATGGAATATTTGTGTGTGTCTCTTCAGAGCTACAAATCCCGGAGCCCCATGCGAACACTTCAATTTATCTTTGCAATATCAGACCTCCCATGACAGAGAAAAAAAAATTAGATGAGAAGCAGGCTCCGTGTGGGCACGCTGGCTTGTCAAGTGAACACACAATGAGCATCTGATGTTTTTCCTCTCTCCGTTAAAAAATAATAATAAATAAAAAATGCTTTGTGAGCAGTTTGTTTTTTAAACCAACAAAGCTTTAGCCTGGGCTTATCAGACCCTCTCT
>NW_005880605.1:0-6250 GCF_000147115.1 Myotis lucifugus | reverse complement strand
ACTGAGAGGTGAGAAGCGGGGGGTGGTATAGGGGGAAGGGGCTGGCTGGCAGTGGGCACATTTCAAATCTAGGCACATGCAGGAGCGCAGGCTGGAAGGTGGAGAGAGCAAGTACCCATGGTGAACAGCAAGGGAACATCAGTGCAGATGAGGGCATGGAAAAGGTGAAGGGAGTACAGGGGGAATAAAACCACAACTCAGACACAGATAACAGCATGGTGATTATCAGAGGGAATGGGGGTGGAGGGGGTAGAAGAGGGAAAAGGGGAGGATGAGGGGTGATGGAAGGAGACTTGACTTGGGGTAGTGAACACACAATACAATATACAATACAATATACAGATGATGTATTATATAATTATACACCTGAAACCTTTATTAACCAACTGACCCCAATAAATTCAATTTAAAAAACAAACAGCTTTCTCCCCAAATTCACTCAACCCCTGGGTTTTCTTTTAATTAACACAACTGTGACCTTAAAAACTTTAGTAAATGCCTTTGCTTTCCAGCTGTTTTTATTGATTTAGGTTGTAGGACTTCAATTTTCAGTAGGACTCTCTGGATTCACTGTTCAACAAGTTACACTCATGCTGTTATCCTGCCACACTACCTGTGTCTCTGAGAAATGACTTCCCTCTTAGAGAGATTCCTGTTGACACAAAATTATAGACTGTCAGATAGGACCTTGGAAGGCTTTCCGTTCATAGTGGTTCAAATATATAACTATCTCGACAGTAAAATTTGTACCAACAGTTGAGGTGGATCAGCCCAACTGCTGTTCTTCACTAGGGAAGGTTCTATAAAAAACAACCAGCAACCCAAATTAGTAATTACAACACTGACAATATTACCAGCTCAGTCCTGCTCTGTCCCAGATCCCAGAACCCACAAGCAGGGCACCAGAAAGGGAGTCTTGATGTTCCTGAAGATGTTCTAGCACATTATCCCAGCATGGGTAATATCGAACTTGGTTTGTGATTTTTGGAGGGCAGAGAGCATGGACTGACTTTCCCTGCATCAGAGGTTTCTATTCACTTACATAAACCCCAAGGCATCCACAGCAGAACTGCTTAACAAAGTCAATGCCTCTTTGCCCCTTAGCTGGGCATTCTCATCAGGACCTTCCGGTGAGTTCCTGACGTTCGGGGACATGCTCAGTTCACAGAAATCCCTGCACCTGGTGCATAGAAATGATCTCCAGGCTCAAGAGGAATGAAAAAGAACAGAATGCCAAATTTGAGAAGTCCAGTTTATATTCTCATCAACAGACGTCAAAACTGAGGCTCAGAGGCTGAATGACCTGAGCCACATAGGTGCACAAGGGCAAAGGCTAAGACCCAAATCCTAAACATCTGCTCTTTCTCCTTTCTAGACTTCCAACCCAATGCCCACTCACTCTTCTCTAATCCCACCATCTCTATCCTAAAGAGCCTTTTCCAAATAGATTAGTCACAAATCCAGTCCCTCCTCTCCATTTCTCCTGCCGCCTTCCTAGCGCAGCATCATAGTCTTGCCTGGATAACTGTAGCTGGTTACAAACTGCTCTCCATGTCTCTAGTCTTGCTCCACCTCTCTGTCCACATGGAACACACTGTAGTCTTTTCAAAATACTCCCTTTTAAACAACTTTTGAATTCCTCATTGTCTTAAGTATAAAGGATACACTTCTTAACGTAGGCTGTGAGACCTCTCAAGGTTTAGCTAACATTTCCTCTTCAGACTTGTGCTGTATAGATTTTGTTTGTTGACTTCTCACCCCTTCATCCTGCTCTGTACATGGAAGCTGATAAATATGGACCACATGTGGCTGCTGGTTGGGTTTGGCAAGTGGAGAACACAAGCAGGGGAGCAGAGGGAGGGAAGGCAATGAGAGTGGGTGTTTATTCTGCTGGGTTTCTCCCTTCAGGGACCCAGTACTATCAGGTGGACCTTTTTCTCTGTGGGTTCAGGCAACTGCTTCCTCCCATTGTCCTTTCCACTCTAGGAGAAGTAAGAGCTCCATGGTTAACAGTCTTGAAGTCTCTCTTAGGTTTTAATATATCATGCCCACTCATTTGTAAATAACCCCTGAGTTAAACTCTCTTCAAATGATTCACTTTGAATCTACCAGATGTTTCCTGCCAAGACCTCAACTGATATTTGGCCAGTCCCCCTCATTTACATGTTAATTTAGAATTATATTGAATAATGGTAGTCTCTGGAACAAGTGTACCCTGATCACTCTTCTCTGAGGCTTTGTACATGCTGTTCCTTCTGCCTGAATTGCCTTCCCTCTCCCCAAGTTTCCGTTGTCCCCATCCTTCAGGTCTTCATTTCAATTAATAACTGCTCCCAATTGAATGCACATGGCAGCACTAGATTTCTTTTAGCCCCCTGTGCTTCCCCACATTGTACCATCCCTAACAATTCATTGATGTGTGTTCCCTAGTAGACATATCCTTGGGAGGCCAGGTGCTGTGTCTTATTCATCCCTGTAAACTCACAACCTATTGCAGAGCCTAGGACATAATAGCTACTCAACAAACATTTCAGTTCTTACTTGCTTTGAAATTTCCCCTGGAATTTCCCAGGGAGTTATAACTACTATTTGCTGGGCACTGAGCAAGTACCAACAAGCTATGAAAAGGACACTGCTCTAATTCTTGAGGAGTCCACAGTCCTTGGTCTACCTCACAGATTATGTAAGGGCTCCAATAAGATCATATATACATAAAAATTGCATTTCTAATAAGAGACAGATCCAAATATTAGTTTTTATTTGGAAGAACACATCACAAAAACAGATTATCTTAAGTATAAGACTTCCCTGGTGAATCAAATGTCTGATCCTTATTCCTGCCAATTTCCAAAAATCTGTTAGCTACTGCTGACTCAAGAAACAATTTTAAGGTGTTTTTAATAAGGCTCTTGTCCTTGAAGGTAGCTGTCTGAGGATACCCAGCAGAGCAGGGAAGGCCGTGTTCCCGCTGGCCTACCCTAGTCAAGTTTCAAAGACTTTGCAATAAAATCATGGAGCAAATAGCACCACAAGCTACCATCATCTTGCATTTTGTTTAGAAGATTACATTGACTATACCATGCTAGCCTGTGCATGGGTTTAGGAGTTCAGCAGTACTTTTCATGATAAGGATAATGGCGAATCTAAGCCACAGTGATTCAGTAATGCAATGTGGCAGCTTTCTTGGGAAGCTTTGAAAATCTGGGTCAAGGTCTGTGATGTGGTTTAGAACAAGAAGCTGCCTATCCACAAAGTTGTTTTTCTCTTCCTAGCCACAAAGTTGGCTTTTTGAGAGGCAAACTTCCTGTCTAGCCCTGAAGACAAAACCCTGCATAAAGGGCTCCCAGTAAGACCCTTTTACTAGCTGAGGACATCAGTTCCCATCCATGGTGTAATTACATGCTGCTATGTCACCGTTGGTGCTGAGATGTATCGTGTGACATTTTAGCCATTATACTCAAATAAGTGAAATTTGGGAGCTGATAAACATGGAAAACATTAAAAATGTAATTTTTATTCATAATAAAACACGGGAGTTGCGAAAAACATGATTTTTAATAATTCACTGTGAATCAAGATTTTTTCTATAACTTCATTCTTACAATCACTTGATTTTCAAATTGGTCTCTTGATTAGAATTCATGAAGTGAAGTTATCATGAGTGCACTAGAGGCCTGGTGCATGAATTCATGTATAGGTGGGGTCCCTCAGCCTGGCGGGTGATTGGGGCCAATCAGGGCTGGCCGGCCAGGGGGAGGGACTGAGGGAGGTCCACTGGCCACAGGAGGTTGGCTGTGGGAGCGCACTGACCACAGGGGGCAGCTCCTGCGTTGAGTGTCTGCCCCCTGGTGGTCAGTGTGCATCACAGCGACCAGCCAGTCATCCGGTTGTCTGGTTGTAATGGTCACTTAGGCTTTTATATATACAGATAGAAAGGCCCATAGAACCCATGACCCATCTCACTTATGCCATAGCTCAGGGTGTGTTAAGTGACCGTCCACTGTGTAAATTGCAAGGAAAATGTGAGTGATTATATGCGCTCAATTAGAAAATGCATTTTTTTTTTACATTTTAATACCTCTGGTTAAGCAATGCATCTTATAGTCAATGGTCTTTTATAGTTATAATAGGCAGGGTTTTTGTCTTTTCTTTTTAATGGAACATTAAATAATAATATATCTTATATTAGTTGCATTTTATTTATTTTAATTTTTAAAATATTTTTATTGATTTAAGAGAGGAAGGAAGAGAGAGACATAGAAACATCAATGATGAGAGAGAATCATTGATTGGCTGCCTCGTGCATGCCCACTACTGGGGATCAAGCCCACAACCTGGGCATGTGCCCTTGACTGGAATTGAACCTGGGACCCTTCAATCTGCAGGCCAACACTCTATCCACTGAGCCAAACCAGCTATGGCTATTAGTTACATTTTAGATTCAAGGTTAATTACTCCAGGGCCCACATCCCACTCCTTAGAAATTTCTCTGTTGTTGGCTCATTGGTCCCTATAATATTGCCCTCAAAGTTAGTCTTCCCCTCTCTCAAGTCCTTTTATATTAATAGCTCATTTGAAAAAAAAATGGAGTGCTTATTTGTGCCAGGTTTTATATTCCTGTAAAGTGTTTCCATTTATAAAACAGACATTGCACTTAACCCAGTACATTCAGAACACAAAATAAGCCAAGTGGCCAAGGGCTAGAGCAAGAGCCTAACTGGATGAGTTGTTTAGGAATGAGAGGCCATTTCTAAATGAATGGGAACATTGCTTCACACCAGTTTATCTTAAATCACAGCAACTTGGTACTATCACATGGCCAGGAACATATATAACTAGGCATTGGCTATCAGGTCTTCTAGGACAGGTGCAGAGCTGGGAAGATCAAAGTGGGGGTGATGGTGTGGGTGATGATTGGAGGGGCAGTTTCCTGCCTTACCCTCCTCACCCCCTAGCTCCTGGACCTAGAGAAGGCTGATGTGTAGAAGATATTCAATATATGGTTGTTGCATGAATGACCACGTCTAGCCAGGCAAAATCAGATTAAAGCAATCTGAATGAGTGGTACTAAAAACTAGTGAAAATCACAAATGCCTGTTGCAGTGGAGGGGTGCAGAAAGGAGGCAGAAGGCTAATATCACAGACCTAGCCTTGGTCGGAAGGTTGATGGAAGTCACTATCTCTCCATCGATACTTAGGACATATCTTCAAGGCACTATTCTAAGCACTTGACAAATAGTCACTCATTTCATCTTCTCAATGACCTTATCAGATAGCCACTATTATTATCTCTATTTTACTAATGAGGAGACTGATGCACCAGGAGGATGATACCCTGCCTCAGGTCTCACAGCTGATGAGTGGCTGGTGTAGGGTTGGAATACTGGAAGTCTGGCTCCAGAGTCTGGGCTCTGACCACTCCACTACAATCCCGCTATATTCACCCAGCAGGTGCTCTCTAAATAGTTTAGCCGCTATAATCAGAGCTCCTTTGGACCAGATGTCTGCAGTTGTCCCAGCCTTGAGGAGAAACAAAGTCAGCTCTCAGGCGCTTTGGAGCCTGCCTGGTAGGTGTTGGCAGATAGGTAAGCTCACATCCTGGATTTGACTTGAACATGATCCAGGTTTCTGGAAAGACCATTCAAATCTTTACCCAAAAACTGCCTGTTCCATTATAGTATTAAAATGATATATCTCCCTCTTCATCTCCTTCTTTTGCAGGACAGGAAGAACTAATGTTGGAGAAAATGTGTTGACTTTCTTTGTTCCTTTTTGTCCCTGGTGTTGTAAAAATGTAGCCTAAAGAAAGCTCTAGGGCAGTGGTTCTCAACCTTCCTAATGCCGCAACCCTTTAATACAGTTCCTCATGTTGTGGTGACCCCCAACCATAAAATTATTTTCGTTGCTACTTCATAACTGTTATTTTGCTACTGTTATGAACCGTAGTGTAAATATCTGATATGCAGAATGTATTTTCATTGTTACAAATTGAACATAATTAAAGCATAGTGATTAATCACAAAAAAATATGTAATTATATATGTGTTTTCCGATGGTCTTAGGCAACCCCTGGACCATCCGATGGTCGTTCGACCCCCAAAGGGGTTGCGACCCACAGGTTGAGAACCGCTGCTCTAGGGAAATTTTTTAAAAAAATATATTTTACTGATTTTTTACAGAGAGGAAGGGAGAGAGATAGAGAGTTAGAAACATCGATCAGCTGCTTCCTGCACACTCCCTACTGGGGATG
>NW_005880604.1:0-6251 GCF_000147115.1 Myotis lucifugus | reverse complement strand
TGCATTGATTTTTTTGTTCTACTTGTTACTCAGAGCAAAAAAAATAATTAAATATTTTTGTTTTAATAACTACAACTTGACATAAAATCATTTCTTCGGAAAACATTTCCCTCACGTCAGGATTAGGGCATTTTAGGCTCCCAGTCCTGTCATTTTTCATTTCAATTATTAGACTTTAACAGGTCCAAGACTTGTTTCATATTGCTCTAGTCTCAAAACTTAACAGCTGCTCTCTGGGCCATATATAGAAAGCCAGACAGCTGTCTTGACATGACCTCTATGGCACAGTCACCCAGAGCCCAGTCTCCGCCAGAGAGACAGCAGCTCCACTTTACAATGACTGCAGAGTCATCTCTAAATATGTGCATCTCACTGTTTCACTTGCTGTTGTTTTGCTGAGGCAAGTGCCTGCTGCCCTTATTCATGTAGCAGCGAGCACCTTTGGAACTGAAAGCACATTTCTTTCATTTAGAGGTGGGGATGAACAGAGCCAGAAATGTTAATGGGCTCCATTAAGCGGAGGGAGAGAGTTAAAAGAAGAGAAATGAGGAGGACTAGCTTGAGGAAGTTTAACAAAATGGAAATGACATCTCACAGCAAGGATGGGAGGTCAGCCTCTAATTTGCTGATGTGTTGTGCCAATACATCTTGGTGTAGTAGGTGGCTAATCATTTCACTTCACAGTGGCCTATGCACATTATTGCATGGTTTGTAGAGAAAGTAACCAGATTACCGCACTTCTGCCCGCCACATCCAAGCCACTATCTCTGGGCCAGGGCATTTTCTTTATCAAGGCATCTTTTCCATTTAGGGAGATGAACTGGACATGAAAGCACAGAAGTGCTTGAATATGAATATGCTCTTAGGCTAATTTAGGCCATATGGTGTGTTCCCTTGACAGTAAATAACCCCATTTTGACTTATGATTCTCGGCTATGGGATTTCTGAATCAAAACCTGCAGTTCTGCCTGGCCAAATTACCAGTGTTCAGAAAATCAAAACTGTAGGTTTTGAAAATCCCTATCTTAATTATAATTTTTAATCGAAAATTAGTGCATAAGTTCTTTGATTTTATTTAATAAGCATCTTTATCATTTTAGTAGAGACTTATAAAACAGCAGTCATCTCTCAAATTTTACAAAGATTTTTCCGAGTATTTTCTAGTCAACATACTTTGTGTTTTATATTAGACCAACATATAAGATTAATATTTTAGCTGAAACCGGTTTGGCTCGGTGGATGGAGCGTCGGCCTGCGGACTGAAGGGTCCCGGGTTCGATTCCGGTCAAGGGCATGTACCTGGGTTGCGGGCACATCCCCAGTGGGAGATGTGCAGGAGGCAGCTGATCGATGTTTCTCTCTCATCGATGTTTCTAACTCTCTATCTCTCTCCCTTCCTCTCTGTAAAAAATCAATAAAATATATTAAAAAAAAGATTAATATTTTAAAACCATGTATAAATACACTTGTTATTGTAAGTCAACTTAGGAATGGTGACCAGCCCTGGCTAGCGTTCTTAGTGGTTAGAGCATTGGCCCATGCACCAAATGGGTCTCAGGTTCGATTACAGGTCACTTACCTGGGTGGCAGGTTCATTCCCCAGCCCCGGTCAGAGCATGTGTGGGAGGCAACCAATCGATGTGTCTTGCTCACATTGACGTTTCTCTCTCTCTCTATCCCCCTCTCTCCCTCCCTCCTACTCTACCTAAGAGCAATGGGAAAATATCCTTGGGTGAGGATTAAGGAAAAAGAATGGTGACCAGCCCTACAAAGCTTGAAATTAACTATCAATTCTTCAGAAACCAAAAAAGATCTTATTTGTGTTTTTTTATGGAAAGTGTGTGGTTTTTGCAAAGTCTCCCCACAAAGTCAGTTTTGGAAGGCCTAAAACAAGGAAAAAAATTTAGTAATAGCACATCAAAAAGGTGAGTTTCCAGTAAAGTATAGCTACACTTCTATAAAGAACTGCCTAAATCTAGCTAGCATAGGCCTTGACGTTTAATATGCATATTAATTTTTAAAATTAAGAAAATGCTCACTTCAGAGAAGCGTTCAAGATGTGGCTTTGTCTGGCCATATACGATGACAAAGACAGTGGCGACCTCTGAAGTGAGTAGATGTCTGAATGGTCATTTAGGCAAAATACACATTTCATTTCCTCTCCATCATCTTCACTATCTTCAGCACTTGACTAACTTGTAATAGAAAAGAAGAGCTCCAATATCTCCCCAAACAACTCACTTTATATTGAAATAGCTTTTACTGTTCAATATAATATCAATCTGCTATCTATCCCGATAGCACACTGTTAGTGACTGGTCCTGCCACCAAACAGATTCCTTGAAACCACATTTCCTCCTGTTTCTCATGAGAGACACTACATTTGCTTCAACGTTGTATGAACCTTGGGTTTTAGACGCAGAGGAATTGTTGAACTTAGAGAAATAGATCTGGGAATAGTATATACAGTAGTGAGAACTGAAGTCCTATGAAGTTCTCAAAGACGAGCATTAATGGGAAATATCATACTATTATGCTGTAAAATGTTATGTGGCTGTAAATACATTCCTCAACATCATTTAATTTTCCTGCACATGATACATTTTCACCTTTGAATTCCCAAATATCTTCACTAAGCAAATTTTGTCAATTTTTAGTGTTGTTATAACTTGGTGTGTCAACTGCTGGAATGAACGCAGAGAGAGACACCTGAGTGGCTGGTGGCCCTGGACAGTGGGTTCAGGTGCATGGCCTGCCGCCAGGTCCTCCCCAGCCTAGAAGTCCTTCAGGAGCATGTGGAGTGTGGGGTCAGGGAGGGCTTCAGCTGCCATGCTTTCCATAATGCCATGGCTCGTCTAAAGTACAAAGAGCGTAAGAAGAGGGAGAATGAGAAAATAAAGAAGGCAACATTTATATGCCAGAAGGAAAATCATTTTGGCATGAAAACAACCTTGTACAACTAAACAGAATGTTTTTCAACCCCTAAAAGAGAGGAAGTGAGGCAGGTTAGACTCCACTGAGAAGGCTCATTTCCTTCAAGCAAACATAGTATCCAACCTTTATACTCATATCTACCACCACCATCTTTACAACCCTACCACCTATCTCAGCAGACACCCCATTTTAATACCATCCACCACTTTCCTGAGGGACAAGAAGGCAGCCACACCATCCCAGACACTGCCTTCCCCCCATTTCCATGAGAGTGGTCTTTGTTAAAAATTTTATATATTTTACGATATCCCTTTGTTTAAATGAAGATACACATTTTCCATATCACCCCCTAATATACTCACCTGCATAATCATTTGGCTAGAAGGCAGACACATTTCTTATTGACAGAGAGAAAGGTACTGAATGGATGAAACCAAAAACAACTATAATCTACCTCTTACCGTCTATGAACTTGTGGACACACAGGTGCATATACACTTCTTATTCATACATATCCATGGGGAAGGATGGAGCACAAAATGAATACTTTCAAGATAATCTAATATGTATATATACAGGTGTCTAAAAATGTCATAGTGAATATTTAAACTTAATAACTTTAGAAGGGTAAAAGCTACCAACTTTTGAAAAACACAATTTGTTTATTTAATAACTTGCATGTCATTTACACTTGCTAACTTTGTAAATTTTCAAAGGTAAACTTTAATTTTTTTTTTCACTCTGCCATCTTGAGAGGCTCAGAAACAAAAAATGAAAACATTAAAAAGTATTACAATTCACAAAACTATACAGGAGAAGGGACATTAAATAATTCTATGTTTAAATGATAATCCTTATAATTTGTGGATTTTAGCCTCCTGAAATTATTAAAGTTTACAATTGCATTATGACATTTTAGACTCCTGTATATATACATATCAGATGATCTTGAAACTATTCATTTCCTTCCCCATGGAAATGCATGTATAAGAAAGGTATATGGACCTGTGTGTCCACAAGTTCATCAAAGCTAAGAGATGGATTATAGTTGCTATTGGTTTCATCTGAGTATTTTTTACTTCTTCCTTTGCAAAGAGGTCCTGTTTTCAAGTAAGATGTGTGAGCAAGTCAGTCAGACTAGCCATGTGAAGTCATTACTTCTCTACCTGCCTTTCATGATTGACCTAGGGGTAAATATCTATCCATTTGACCATTCTGTACTAATAACTAGGAAAGTAAAATAGAAGAGACGGAGATTGTGGGCGGTGGTGGTGGTGAGGTATCCTTTGTCTGCAACTCAAAGTAAGGTTTGTCCCCTGCTAGACTCGCTTCAATTCCTCTCTTTTGAAAATAGGGCTGTTTTAACTGTGACTTTAAGTCACTAAGTCTTTGCACTAACCCTTCAATAAATTCTTGTGTTTTTTTCCTCAATTAGCCTAAGCCATTTACTGTTGTTTGTGACATTATGTCCCTTAGTTGACTCAAATTAGCTTCAACATGACAATTTCTTCCATTTTAATAGTTGAAATGTACAGAGCCCAGCTGTTTCTGAAAGTTATAGACAGGGGCCTAATACAAAAGCCTGGAAAATGAGACGTTTGGTTTTAACAAGAACAGGATTCATGACAAGTCTAGGGGCTTCCTCTTTTCCCAAGCCTCTGGGGAAACGATAAGGAAAAGAGTAGCAAAAGAAACAATGGCTTGTTGTAGAAATATATGAGACTATTCCCAATAGTGGGACATATTCCATAAATGTTAGAATTGTGTGGGTTATGAGACGTTTTCAAATGCACACATATACACCAATATACACCTCACATATAACTTATGTTTGTACATTAGTTAAATAGTACTGCCAATAGAATATAAATAATAATAATATTTTCTGTGAGAATTGCATGGCCCTAAGCCTTGTTTTCTCAGGTACTGTTTAGCCTTCCCATTGGGGATATTCAGTAATGCGGTTATCCTACCTAGACAGATAAAATAATTGCCTTTGTTAAATTCAAGTCACCCATCCTCTAGTAGTTTTGATATCAAGTAAAGGATTAAAGAAATTCAAGTTCCTGATGAGTTTCCATTTGACTACTGTAAAGGGATCACTCTGGCCAGTGGGTGTAGCGGCCCTGCAGTCCTGTGAATACTAGCTGGGTGCCTAGGTGCACTGATGTCATGCACAGGTCATAGAGCACCACTGAAACCATGGTGATGACTTGCATCATAACTGCCCTGGTGGTGTCCTAAGCAATGGTCAGAACAGTGATTTGGTGAGAGGAGAGGTCTCTCAAGTGACTTGTTATTGATAGTAATTTGTTTATATTGATTTTACTTGTTAATTTGATTGTCATCAACTGACACTCTGAGAATAGAGTTTGGGGAGAAAGGTATCTGATTTGAGTGACTCTTTAAAAACAGAGTTGAACCATGAAGCATAAAGAAAAACAGAAACATCTGGAAAGGAGACATTTGGACAGAACTGAGGAGAAGTCAAGCGGTAAGTGTTTAATAGATTGGGCATAATGTGACCAAGTACTCTTTTCTAAAGATAGAGAATTTCTGGTTGTGACGAGGATGGGAGGGAGAAAAAGGAAGGAAGAGAGAAGAGGAGAAGGGGGAAAAACAGAGAGAGGAGGGGGAGGAGATTGAGAGACTGAGAGGGATGTGCACATGCTGGTCTTTTTGAGAGCCCAGGGTGTCTGAGAGTAAAATATACAAACACACCTATTCACATATACACACATATAGTACATACATAAGCCAGGAAAAATAGTGTTGGGATGTAGACAGAACACAGAGTTGAGCCGAATGGTTCTGCCCTTTAGTCCACACAAGATTTCCCGGCACTAAAAGACACTCCAGTGCCTCTGCGTTGTCTCTAATGTGATCAGCAGCGGAATTAATAAATTCCAAGGGGAAACACTTACAATGACTGTAGCAATCTAAGGAGATCAGTGGAGAATGGTGTTCTATTTGAGGAAATAAAGGGAGAGGCCTAAGGGAATGAGAGTTTTATCAGAGAAACATGGAAGAATATGTTCCTATAGCTGGCCAAGGCCATGTCATATTACCAGGAACCTGTGAAGCACTAATTTATCAAAGGTCCAATGTGGTAGGATCCTCAAGAACTGAACTTGAGGTAGAGTGCAGAGATACCCAGGCAACGACACCATCACATCCATGTATTTACACAGCCAGTGTTTCCCATTCACATTCATCCCTCACCAGACCCTCTGCACTCACTCCCCTCATTATTCATTCCCTTATCATCTTCCACATGCATCTAAATTATGCAAGCTCGATTTTTGTCCATGCCATGC
>NW_005880603.1:0-6252 GCF_000147115.1 Myotis lucifugus | reverse complement strand
TTGAAAAAAAGCACTGGGTCAGCCTTGAACCTACAGTCTATCTTCTAGAAACAGGTGTGGAGACCAGTCTTTCTCTGAACTCATTATGGGAGACATCATCAGTACTTCACATATATCCTTTTCATCCTGCCTTATCAGTGTGCTGTGGTTGGCTCCCAGCTTCCAGTGTCTCCATCTCTGAACCTGAGGGATCTTTGTCCAAACCACGAAAGGTCCCTCTCTGTGCCCAGGCACTCACAGAGTAGCCTGAGAATGAACACTCCCTCAGAGAATGTTCCCATGACTAAACACCACAGCTTCCTTACCTTGTGGGAAGGAGAATGATGAGGCATGTGTTTTATATCCCTTCCCAGATTTTCCTTGTGGAATAAGACAGTCTCCCACCAGGATAGCTGGTTTATCAGCATACCATTGGCCCTCTCCCCTTCCCTATATCCATTCCCCACTCATCTACTATATTCTCTCCCTGAGAAACTACTTGTATTAGAACCTTTATCCTCCATGGAAACTCAAACCAAGACAGGGTTGAAGAGAGAATAGCACTGGGTAAATGTGGGTACTCTCCAGCTTCAAACTCTTCCGTCAATGATTTTTGCAATTTCCAGATGTGGGGGAAGTATTTAGGGCAGTGGTTCTCAACCTTCCTAATGCTGCGACCCTTTAATACAGTTCTTCATGTTGTGGTGACCCCCAACCATAAAATTATTTTCGTTGCTATTTCATAACTATAATTTTGCTACTGTTATGAATAGTAATGTAAATATCTGATATGCAGGATGTATTTTTATTGTTACAAATTGAACATAATTAAAGCATAGTGATTAATCACAAAAACAATATGTAATTATATATGTGTTTTCCAATGGTCTTAGGCGACCCCTGTGAAAGGGTCGTTTGACCCCCAAAGGGGTTGCGACCCACAGGTTGGCGACCCACAGGTTGAGAACCGTTGACTTAGGGAAACCAATTCTATTTTTTTTTGCAATTTTTTTTCTTTAGTGATTAAGGTATTACATATGTGTCCTTATCCCCCCATTGCTCACCCATCCCACCCCCACTCATGCCCTCATCCCCATGGTGTCTGTGGCCATTGGTTAGGCTTATATGCATGCATACAAGTCCTTTGGTTGATCTCTCTCCCTTACCCGCACCCTCCCCTACCTTCCCTCTGAGGTTTGATGGTCTGCTCAATGCTTTTTTGTCTTTGGATCTGTTTTTGTTCATCAATTTATGTTGTTCATTATATTCCACAAATAAGTGATATCATGTGATATTTATCTTTCTCTGACTGGCTTATTTCGCTTAGCATAATGCTCTCCAGTTCCATCCATGCTGTTGCAAATGGTAAGAATTCCTTCTTTTTTACCGCAGCGTAGTATTCCATTGTGTAGATGTACCACAGTTTTCTAATCCAATCATCTGCTGTTGGGCACTTAGGTTGTTTCCAAATCTTAGCTATGGTAAATTGTGCTGCTATGAACATAGTGGTGCATATATCCTTTCTGACTGGTGTTTCTGGTTTCTTGGGATATAGTTCTAGAAGTAGGATCACTGGGTCAAATGGGAGTTCCATTTTTAGTCTTTTGAGGAAACTCCATATTGTTCTCCACAGTGGCTGCACCAGTCTGCATTTCCACCAGCAGTGCACGAGGGTTCCTTTTTCTTCACATCCTCGCTAGCACTTGTCCTTTGTTGATTGGTTGATGATAGCCATTCTGACAGGTGTGAGATGGTACCACATTGTTGTTTTGATTTGCATCTCTTAGATGATTAGTGACTTTGAGCATGTTTGCATATGTCTCTGGGCCTTTCTTAATGTCTACTTTCGAAAAGTATCTATTTAGGTCCGTTGCCCATTTTTTGATTAGGTTGTTTATCATCCTTTTGTTAAGTTTTATGAGTTCCCTATACATTTTGGAGATTAAGCCCTTATCAGATATGACGTTGGCAAATATGTTTTCCCACGAGGTGGGTTTTCTTGTTGTTTTGTTGATGGTTTCTTTTGCTGTGCAGAAGCTTTTTATTTTGATGTAGTCCCATTTGTTCATTTTCTCTTTAGTTTCAACTGCCCTAGGAGCTGTATCAGTGAAGAAATTGTTTTGGCATGTGTCTGAGATTTTGTTGCCTTTGTATTCTTCTAGAATTTTTATGGTTTCCTGTCGTACATTTAAGTCCTTTATCCATTTTGAGTTCATTCTTGTGTATGGTGTAAGTTGGTGGTCTAGTTTCATTTTCTTGCATATATCTGTCCAATTTTCCCAACACCATTTATTGAAGAGACTATCTTGGCTCCATTGTATGTTCATGCCTCCTTTTGTCAAAAATTAATTGAGCATATTGGTTCGGGCTAATTTCTGGACTCTCTATTCTATTCCACTGATCTATATGTCTGTTCTTGTGCCAGTACCAGGCGGTTTGGAGAACAGTGGCTTTGTAATACAGCTTGATATCTGGCATTGAGATCCCACCTACTTTGTTCTTTCTCAGGATCGCTGCAGCTATTCGGGGTCTTTTTTTATTCCAGATGAATTTTTGGAGAGTTTCTTCTAGATCTTTGAAGTAGGCCATTGGTATTTTAATGGGAAGTGCGTTGAATTTATAGATTGCTTTGGGTAGTATGGACATTTTAATGATGTTGATTCTACCAATCCAAGAACATGGTATGTTCTTCCATCTCTTTATGTCTTCCTCTATCTCTTTTTTCAATGTCCTGTAGTTTTCTGAGTAGAGGTCTTTTACCTCTTTAGTTAAGTTTATTCCTAGGTATATTAATTTTTTGGTGTGATGGTAAATGGGATTGTTTTTATAATCTCTCTTTCTGAAAGTTCACTATTGGTGTATAGAAATGCCTCAGATTTCTTGGCATTAATTTTGTATCCTGCTACATTGCCAAATTCATGTATTAAGTCTAGTAGTTTTTTGATGGAGTCTCTAGGGTTTTGTATGTATAATATCATGTCATCTGCAAATAAGGACAGTTTTACTTCCTCTTTTCCAATTTGAATGCCTTTTATTTCTTCTTCTTGTCTAATTGCAATGGCTAATACTTCCAGGACTATGTTGAACAGGAGTGGTGAGAGTGGGCATCCCTGTTTTGTTCCTGTTCTTAGGGGAAATGGTGTTAGTTTTTGTCCATTGAGTATGATGTTGGCTGTGGGCCTGTCATATATGGCTTTTATTATGTGAGGTATGATCCTTCTATTCCCACCTTGCTGAGAGTTTTATCAAAAATGGGTGTTGGATTTTGTCGAATGCTTTTTCTGCATCAATTGATATGACCATGTGGTTTTTTTCTTTCAATTTGTTTATGTGATGTATCACATTTATTGATTTACGGATGTTGTACCATCCTTGCATCTCTGGGATAAATCCTACTTGGTCATGGTGTATGATCCTTCTGATGTACTGCTGGATCCGATTTGCTAAGATTTTGTTGAGGATTTTGGCATCTATGTTCATGAGGGATATTGGCCTGTAATTCTCTTTCATTGTGATGTCTTTACCTGGTTTTGGTATTAGGGTGATGCTGGCTTCATAGAATGAGCTTGGAAGTGTTCCTTCCTCTTGAATTTTTTGTAGTAGTCTGAGGAGGGTAGGTTTTAGTTCTTCCTTGAATGTTTGGTAAAACTCCCCTGTGAAGCCGTCTGGCCCTGGGCTTTTGTTTGCTGGAAGCTTTCTGATGACTGCTTCAATTTCTTCCATAGTTATTGGCCTATTGAGGTTTTTAGATTCTTCCTGATTGAGTTTTGGAATGTTGTATTTTTCTAGGAATTTGTCCATTTCCTCCAGGTTGTCTAGTTTGTTGGAGTAGAGTTGCCCGTAGTATTGTTTAACAATCATTTGTATTTCTGTGGGGTCTGTTGTTATTTCGCCTCTATCATTTCTGATTTGGTTTATTTGGGACCTCTCTCTTTGCTTCTTGGTGAACCTGGCTAGAGGTTTGTCAATCTTGTTTATCCTTTCAAAGAACCAGCTCTTGGTTTCATTGATTTTCTGTATTGTTTTTTTTGGTCTCTATGTCATTTATTTCTGCTCTAATCTTTATTATCTCCTTCCTTCTGCTCACTCTGGGGTTTTCTTGTTGCTCTCTTTCTAATTCTTTGAGTTGAAGAGTTAGATGATTTACTACCATTTTTTCTTGTTTTTTGAGATAGGCCTGCAGAGCTATAAACTTCCCTCTCAGGACTGCTTTCATTGTGTCCCATAAGTTTTGGATTGTTGTGTTTTCATTGTCATTAGTGTCCAGGATGTTTTTAATTTCTTCTTTGATGTCATTGGTAACCCAATCAATATTTAATAACATGCTATTCAGCTTCCAAGTGTTTGAGTATTTTGGGTTGTTTTTATTGTAGTTTATCTCTAACATTATGCCATCGTGGTCGGAGAAGAAGCTTTTTATGATTTCAATCTTCTTGAATTTGTGGAGACTTTGTTTGTGACCCAATATGTGGTCTATTTTTGAATATGTCCCATGAGCACCTGAGAGGAATGTATATTCCGCAGCTTTGGGGTGAAGTGTTCGGAAGATGTCAATTAAGTCCATCTGATCTAGTGAGTCATTTAGGATTGCTGTTTCTTTGCTGATTGTTTGTCTAGCGGACTTATCCAGTGATGTCAGTGGTGTATTAAAGTCCCCTACTATGATTATATTGTTGTCGGTCTCTCCTTTGATATCTTCCAGGAGTTTTTTTATGAATTTGGGTGCTCCTGCATTGGGTGCATATATGTTTACCAGGGTTATATCTTCTTGTTGTATTGATCCCTTTAGTATTATGAAGTGGCCTTCCTTATCTCTGGTTATGGCCTTCACTTTGAGATGTATTTTGTCCGATATAAGTATTGCTACCCCAGCTTTCTTTTCCTTTCCATTTGCGTGAAAGATATTTTTCCATCCCTTCACTTTCAGTGTGTGTGAGTCCCTTCTAATGAGGTGGGTCTCTTGTAGACAGCAGATGTATGGGTCATGTTTTTTTTATCCATTCAGCCAATCGATGTCTTTTGGTTGGAGCATTTAGTCCATTTACATTTAAAGTTATTATTGAAAGGTACTTGTTTGTAGCCATTTCTTTTTGTGTGTGTGGCTGTTTTCTTTCTGAGCTTGCTATTTCTTCTTTTTACACCAGTCCCTTTAGCATTTCTTGCATGGCCGGCTTGGTGGTGATAAACTCCCTTAGCCTTTTTTTGTCTGTGAAGCTTCTTATTTCCCCTTCAATTTTGAATGATAGCCTTGCTGGATAGAGTATTCTTGGATTCAGTCCTTTGCTTTGCATCACTTTGTAGATTTCCGTCCATTCTTTTCTGGCCTGATGCGTTTCTGTTGAGAAATCATTTGATAGTCTAATGGGAGATCCCTTGTATGTAACTTTCCGTCTCTCTCTTGCAGCCTGTAAGATTCTCTCTTTGTCCTGAACATTTGCCATGGTAATTATGATGTGTCTTGGTGTGGGTCTTTTCGGGTTCACCTTGTTTGGGACTCTCTGGGCTTGTGTGACTTTTTTCTTCTCCACCTCAGGGAAGTTTTCTGATATTATTTCTTCGAATAGGTTTTCTAATCCATGTTCATCTTTCTGTTGTTCTGGCACCCCTATTATTCGTATGTTGTTTCGTTTCATGTTGTCCCAAAGCTCCCTTAGGCTCTCCTCCTGTCTTTTAATTTTTTTCTCCATTTGCAGTACAGTTTGAGTGTGTTTTGCTTCCTTGTCTTCTAATTCACTAATTCGGTCCTCCGCTTCTCCCAGTCTACTGTTGATACTTTCAATGGAGTTTTTTATTGAAGCTATGTCGCTCTTCATTTCTTCTTGGGACTTACTTAAGTTGTTGATTTTTTCATCTGTTTCTTCTAGCTTCTTGCATAAGTAGTTGAGTTTTTCATCTGTTTCTTCTTGCTTCTTGAACATCTGGTGCATGTACTCTAGGAACCTTATTCTGAATTCTTTTTCTGTCATGTTGCATATCTCTGTCTCACTTAGCTGCTTTTCTGGCGAATCCTCCTTTTCTTTCCTTTGGGGGTTTCTTTGTCTACCCATGTTTGACCTCACTGACATGACTAGTTGTTGAGTCGTTCAGTGGCTGGACCCTGGGTGGCAGTGGCTGCTCCCTGGGTGGCAGTGGCTCCTCGGGCTGTGGTTGCTCCTTGGGCGGTTGTGGTAGCAGCGGCTCCTCTGTTGATAGCAGGGCCTCTGGTGGGTGCTGTTCACAGCTGTGGTGGCTCTTCTGGCTGGTGGAGGGGGGCTTCACACACAGCAACTGTTC
>NW_005880602.1:0-6253 GCF_000147115.1 Myotis lucifugus | reverse complement strand
GCAGTGAATTCTGGAGTCCAGGGCTCCAAACAAGGTCCAGGAGGGCAGAGTGGCCCAGGTTCCAGGTGGGTATGACCCAGTCTTCTTGGCCTCTATGGATCCTATGACATGGAGGGGTGAGGAGGGGGAAAAGCCAGACTCTAAAGCTCATGGCCAAGGGCAAAGGACCTTGCTGCCCGGGCCTAAGGGCAGGACTGGGTGCATACAACATCAAGTACATTCTTATAAAAGCAATTATTAACTTAAGGGATAACAAAATGTTGTATAAGGAAGAAAATGTCATCATCGTTTATTACTGTTTTAAAAAATATAATCAGTAGAGGAGGGGGAATTAGAGAGCAACCATAGGACTTGTATGCATGTATATTAGCATAACCAATGGACACAGACACTGGGGCAGTGGGGGCTTGCCTGGGGTGGGAATGGCTGTGGGGGGGTGTCAATTGGGGAAAAAGGAGACTTATATAAAACTTAGACAATAAAAAAAATGCAGCAGAAGCAGTAGGAAAAAAAATTTAAATATATATATATATATATAATCAGTTTTTAAATATGGCTCTGATATGAATACTATTTATGTTGTTATAATAATATAAACACTAAATATTGATTTTTCCCCAAATTATGCTTTAAGTATTTTGAGAGTTTGGGAAGAAGGAAAATTTATGTGCAAGGTGTGATTAAGCTTTCATTAGCTACTAAAAGTAAAATAATTAACAAATAGCTGCATATGCATGTCAGCTGAGAATATCCAAGTAGATACCAGTAGATACAGTTAAAAGGTTTGAAATCATTTATCTCTGAACAAGGGAATAAAAGAGATAGGGAGAGATAGGGAGATGCTGCCTCTGTTCAAAGGCTGTTGTTATTTAACTTTTGAAACTATTTACATCATTACCTTGGTAAAATAAAAATTAAAAGAAAGAAAATCATTAGAAGAAAATAATTGGGGGAAAATGAATGATAAAATATAAAATTGTCAAAAGGGAGGGACAAAAAATTTTTCTAGAATAGAAATAAAGACAAAAAGTAAAAGAATGCACAGGTCTAACTTGCAGACACAATCATGAAAATTCTATTTTAGACACAGCGCACCATTCTGCAAAGCTTTCGTGGATTGCCATTTATTATTTTTATTGCCTTAATTTATTCCTCACAACAAGCCTGAGTGAGTCTGGCGGTACCAGTTGCCAAATACCGAGTGTAAACAGGGTGCAGGGTGAGGATGGAGGAGCATTAATGACAAAAGACAAATCTGTGTTTCCAGGAGACTCACCTCCTGCCGAGAGACAACCAGCATAAGTGGGAAAACAGGAAAACACACATTAGAGGCACACAGACATCCGTGGAAGGCAGATTAGAAATGAACACGCATGCTGGAGACCTTCCGAGGTTTCGGGGAATGTGCAGTCTGAAAGGAGGCCTGATGGAGTAACGGATTTGTAAGCTACATTGAATGGAGGAAGAAAAGAGTTCTCGGGTGGAGATCAGGGAGGTGATATAAAAGAGCAAGGCTGGCCAGGACAAAGTAGAAGGGGGTAGCAGGCAAGCTGATAGGACAACGTGCCCACCTTGACCCAGCTGTGACTTGCCCTGTTAATCCTGCCCATCCTGCGTGTCCAAGTCGACCCCCACCTTCCGATTCAAGCTCAATCTCCACCTAAGCCACAAAACATGCCCTTTTAGGGCAGGTAACAATGATTTCTCTCTCCTCCTCACTGTTAGCTGGGGCCCACACCTCCAGTTTGGGCACTTTCAGGGTTTTCTGCCGTGTCCTGATCCAGCTTTCCCTGGATAGGAAGGCAGCCCAGACAGACCATGGCCTTTGACACAGAATTTGAGTCGGAATCCCTGCCTTACCATATTTACTCGAGTTAAGGCAGCAGGCAGGTTCACAAAACTCCCTGAGCCTGTTTCCCTACCTGCAAATTAGGTGTAATAATTGTCTAACTTGCAATGTTTCGGGAGAATGGAAATACTGAATGTAAAGTTCTTGACGAAGAGTAGGTGTGCAAGACATAGTAGCTGCTATTAGAATTACTAGGATTACTATTATTTAATAATTATTCTTTTCTCAATGAAAGTACACATATCTTGAGGACAAGGACTTGTCTTTTCCCTCCTCCTGGTGGCAGGCACCTGCTGGATACTGTTGAATCTGTGCAGATTGATCAAGACAGGGATGGCATGGGGAATGCTTAGAGAAGGCGAATCCCACGCTACTAATTTAAGTAGTTCTGCATGCTGACGGTTTGGGGGAAGCCACTGAACTCATCCTGCCACAAGAGCAAGGTCACTTAGGTGTGGGTTCGGTGGTCCAATTCTGTTGTGAACCCCTTTAAATGATGAAGAGAAAAATGCCTTAGAAAGTATCTGAAGACAATTTTTTCCAATGTGTATGTAACAACAAAATCATACAGGAAAGTTGAAACATGTAAGTCATTGTTAGAACAGAAACTAGAAGCTCAATTTGATTTAATTCAGCTTTCATATGGAGGGGCCAACTACATGCAGTGCTCTGAGCTAGACATGAGAAAGTGGACAATCTATGGTCTTTGACCTTAAAGAGCTTATTGAAGAGAGAAAATATTTACATTACAAATAATTCTCAAAGCGGTTGGAAATTTCCTGTTCACTATTCTATCCATTGAGAAGTGGATATGTAAATTAAGGTTCTGGATCTTACACAATAGAGCAGTGATGGCGAACCTATGACACGCATGTCAGAGGTGACACGCGAACTCATTTTTTTGGTTGATTTTTCTTTGTTAAATGGCATTTAAATATATAAAATAAATATCAAAAATATAAATCTTTGTTTTACTATGGTTGCAAATATCAAAAGATTTCTATATGTGACACGGCACCAGAATTAAGTTAGGGTTTTTCAAAATGCTGACACACCAAGCTCAAAAGGTTCGCCATCACTGCAATAGAGCACCATCATCACAATAAAAACACTAACTGTGCAGATATCTGTACATATTTATGCTCAACACTGAGCATAGTTTAAATTGCTGGGAAGTAAAGTCATTTAGAGTATTGCAAGATGAAATGTATTGCAATATATAGAGATAACGCTCCCCCCCCCCTTTTTTTTAAGCTAAAGAGAAAAAAGTAGTTTCTTCCTTACAGGGCTCATTTTGAATTCTCTTGTGCTCTCTACATCTAATAGTTCCATTTACACAGACTTATATGATGAGATAGATTCATGTGGGTGAACTTTTTTTTTTGCCTTCAATAAAAAGTGATCTACTTTGGCCCACTTTTAACAATAGCCTGAATATTGTATTCAGGAGAGTTGTCAAATCGAAAATCTTTTAACTGAACTGAACCATGTTTTTAGGGTTTTCAAGTATTAAAAGATAAAAATCAGTATTTTTCTGGCTACATTTATCGTGTGGAATGAAATCCTCCTAAATCATAAGAAAAAAAAAGCCTTTGAAAGTGTCTGAAAATGCCAAGTCCATTTTTAAGAGAACATCAGATCTGGATTTACTGATCTCAGTTCTTCCTTCACTTCAACAAATACCTATTAGGCACTTGTTTATGATCTGCTTGGTGCTGTAAGGAATACAAAAATGAACAGGACTTGCTTCTGTGATTCGATGTTTAATGATCACAAATTCCTCCCATCTCAGGAGACCTCTCCCTCCCTTTGTGATGTGACCATGTTGCTTTCCTCATCCAGAGTCCAGAGAGAGTTGCTTTCTGCACCTCTTCGAGGCAGGCTGGTCAGGTGATTTTGACCATTAGAATGTGAGCTCCTGAGTCTAGGCTTCCATAGACCTTGCAACCTTTTGCCCTTCCTCTCTTGGAACCCTGTGACCACCATACTAATCAGAAGCCCATGACTAAAGTATACTTGGAGATAGAGGGCTGCTCTCCAGCTGCTGAACTGAGCCTGACTCACAGCTGAAGCTACAGCGGAGTGCAGCCAGTGAACCAGGCAAAACCAACAAAGAAACACCATTTTTATCTCTAATGTAGGGATTTTTTTTGCAAGAAACATGACATAAACATCTTAAAATTTTTCATTTCTCAGTTTCAAAAAACATCCCAAAGAAAATTGCATCCAAGGAACTTTCAGAAGCTGAGGTGAAGTGGGGTTACTCAGGTAGGAGGACAACATGCACAACACTATTGCTTAATAAGAAACAACAAGAGAATAAATGGAAATGTAGCAATATAAGATGTATTCCCTCACAGCAAGAAATACTCTGGTTGGAAAATGTAGTGTACATTATGTTCCAAGATAACAAAAGGTCAGGTTTACAACCACTCCTAAGCATAACAAGGAAGAGTTTCCTTTTTCAGCATCTGAAAGGAGGAGAAGGAAAGAGGGAAAACAGGAGGGAATCTTATAGAAATCCGGAAGAAAAAAGTTAAGGCACCCAGAAAACAATCCACAACAAAATCATGTTGTTCTCAGACTACGCAGCAAGTCAAAGTGCCAGAAAGCAGGCTAGCAACCACGTCAGAACCCTGGAGCTGAGGCCTCCGAGCCTGGACTGTCAGGTCCTCCGTCACGTGTGTGAACAACTTGAGCACACCAAGCTCGACCATCAGGGCCTCTTCCTGAATAAGCCACTGGAAAAGCTATGCCAAGACAATGAAGCACAGGTAAACACGAGTCTGGAAGGGAGAATCCTTGGTAAAAGGACAGGTGCTGAGCAGAAAAATGAGTAAGATGCAGAGATGAATTTAATTGTTTGCTCTAAATGGCTATAGTCAATTTTGACTACTAAAAGGTATTTTTTAATGAATTAAATGATTACATTTATTTTTAAGATAATGGAAAGCAAATGACGGTACCCACGACCACAGAGTTATGAGGCAAATCTAGTAGAGTGGTAGAGTGTAAAAGGAAACACTATTCCATTTCTTACCTTCCACAAGAGATGGTTTTCAAAATTACTAATTTAGTCTTTTCTGTGAGAGTTAATTTAACACAGGTCTAATATTGTCTTTAAAAAAATCTAAGCTAACAATTATTAAAATTAATAGCACAAAGCTTATCTCTTAAATTTTTGCCAGAAAAATAGAAAATACATACAAATGTATACAGCAAAAGTGAAGAAGCAAAGACAAACAAACAAAACAAAACCACATATAAATAACAAAAATAAAAATCATTAAACAGTAACAACACCATTCATAACAATTGGAACGTATGAGAATCACATCTAACACAAAATTACACAGAGAAGCTTAAAACAATTAAGGTGATCAAAAGCAGAGCAGATAACGCCAAAGAAAGAGTAGAGAGGTAGGAGGTCATGATTCCATTCCTGGTCAGGACACATGCCCTGGATAGGGGCTTGATCCCCAGTAGGGGGTGTGCAGGAGATAGAAGATCAATGTTTCTCTCTCATCATAGATGTTTCCATTTCTCTCTCTCTCTCTCCCTTCCTCTCTGAAATCAATAAAAAACATTTTTAAAAGCATTATTTTATAGAGATAAAAGCTATAATCAATGCTTCAGATAAAATGCACAATATCTACACTAATAAAAGAGAAACATGGTAATTAGCGTACAACCGATACCCTTCCCATTGGCTAATCAGCATATCCTTATGCAAATTAACTGTCAGCCAAGATGGCGGCCGGCAGCCAGGCAGCTGGAAGCGAACATGAGGCTTGCTTGCTCCAGGGACTGCAAACTCCAACGTTCCCCGCCTGACTTGCCGGCCTCTGAGCTGGCAGTTTGAAACATTCTAACAAATATAGAAGGCTGGGATCTCAGAGCTGGAGTTATACATTGTTTCGATTATAGAACGCTCAGCAGCGGAAGCCTCAGAGCTAGAGCCAGAGCTAAAGCTGGCCCAGAATAAAATAAAAAAAAAGAGAAAAAAAAGGAGTGGTTGGGAGCTTCAGTCAACAACCACCAGCCTGAAAGCAGCCCTCAGCCCATCACCCAGACTGGCCAGGCACCCCAGTGGGGACCCCCACCCTGATCCAGGACACCCTTCAGGGCAAACCAGCTGGCCCCCAGGCCTCTATTCTATATAGTAAAAGGGTAATATGCCTCCCAGCACCGGGATCAGCAGAGCCGCGAGGCCTCCTGGCACCGGATCAGCGTGACAGGGGGCAGCGCCCAAACCCCCTGATCGCCCTGCGGCTCTGTGTGTGACAGGGGGCGGGGCCACAACCTCCCTATCTGCCCTGCTCTGTTCGTGACGGGAAGGCGCCCCAACCCCCTGATCAGCCCTGCTCTGTGCCTGATAGGGGGGAGCTCCCCAATCCCCTGATC
>NW_005880601.1:0-6253 GCF_000147115.1 Myotis lucifugus | reverse complement strand
GGTACATGCCCTTGACCAGAATCGAACCTGGGACCATTCAGTCCGCAGGCCGAAGCGCTATCCACTGAGCCAAACAGGTTACGGCTGAATTTATTGTTTTAACATTATTATTAGTATGATAGTGGTTTTGCAAGCTTTCATAAAATGTGGGAATGATAATATTTTGGATATATTTGGGTGAAATAAAATGTATTCCTTAAATCAGTTTCATCATACTCCTTTTTCATGGGACTACCAGGAAATATAAAAGAACACACCAGCCCACATTACATCTTTTCCTTCCTTCCTTCCTTCCTTCCTTCCTTCCTTCCTTCCTTCCTTCCTTCCTTCCTTTTTTTAAAGGCACTATTATAAGGGCTTTACATGTATTAACTTATAACAATCCTCCCAACAATGCTTACAGTACATGCTATTTCTATCATGTCCATTTTATGGAGAAGCACAGAGAGGTTGAGTAACTTGATTAAGGCCACACAGTGGCTCCAGCTGAGTCATACTGGAGTCCCAGGCACAAGGAAACTATGTGCCCCTGTGTAAATGCCCAGGTTTTGAGCTCCATCCCCAGTAGGAGGGGTGCAGGAGGTGGCCCATCCATGTTTTTCTCTCAGGGATGTCTCTCTCTCTCTCTCTCTCTCTCTCTCTCTCCCTTCCTCCCTCCCTCCCTCTCTCCCTCCCTCTCCCTTCCTCTCTATCTCAAATCAATAAAAAGATAGTTTTCTTTTTTAAAAAAATATATTTTATTGATTTTTTATGGAGAGAGGAAGGGAGAGAGATAGTTAGAAACATCGATCAGCTGCCTCCTGCACATCTCCTACTGGGGATGTGCCCGCAACCCAGGTACATGCCCTTGACCAGAATCAAACCCGGGACCCTTCAGTCCGCAGGCCGACGTTCTATCCACTGAGCCAAACTGGTTTCGGCAAGATATTTTTCTTAATAAGAGAAATTGGCAGAAATTTTAAATTCCTTCAGTTAAAAATGGGATAAGCAAAGAAGCAGAGTTTTAAAATCTTGAAGTTAGAAAAGAAAAATGATAATAAAATTTAATTTATTATTTGTTATAACTAAACAAAATGAGAATACAATATAATAAATTCTGGCTGTGGTATAAATAAAATATTTACATTTAATATTATGAGTTTTAATACACCTGCCTTTTAATGTTTTAATATTTTTTGAAAAATTTAACTTTTAAATTATACATAGAACCTGCCCTGGCTCTGGTCTCTGTTTAAAATTGGGATATTTTGTTCACCATAGATTATTTTGTACTCACTTTTACTTTAAAAACTACTGCAGTGGGATATTACTTTTTGGCACCCACTTACATTTTGCACTAGAAGTCGGGGCCTTCCTTCCCTCACCCCTCCCGGCCCTGCTGTAAACCATCCCCATTTCGCTAGAGCTCCTCGGGTCTCACTCCAGCTGTGGGTGACCGGGGACAGGTAACCTTTTTGTCATGCTTCCCAATCTGACCACCGATGTTTCAATCCCCATTTCATCCTGCTTCCTCCTCTTTCTTAATCACTTTACCCACTATCATGTCGACAGCACCTCCTTAAATGTTTTTGTGGTTGCAAATTATTCTGTACGATACTGCAATGGTGGACTCGTGTCATGAAACATTAGACCAAACCCATAGAATGTACAACATCAAGAGTGAATTCCTACTGTCAGCTATGAACTTGGGGTCTTCACAATTGATTATAACAAATGCACCCATCTGGTGGGGGATGTTGACAGTGGGGGCAGCTATGCGTGGGGTGGGGTGGCAGGGAACATAGGAAATCTCTATTTTTTGCTAAAATTTAATATATATATAATTGATTTCAGCGAGGTAGGGTGAGGGAGAGAGATATAGAAGCATTAATGATGAGAGATAATCATTGATCGGCTACCTCCTGTACACCCCTTACTGGGGATCAAGCCTAAAACCTGGGCATGTGCGCTTGACTGGAATTGAACCGGGGACCCTTCAGTCCGCAGGCTGACGCTCTATCCATTGAGCCAAACCAGCTAGGGTTTTGCTCCATTACTTAATAGAATATTTTTTTGTTTTTGTTAATCATCACCCGAGGATATTTTTTCCCACTGATTTTTAGAGGGAATGGAAGGGAGGAGGAGAGACAGAGAGAGAAACATTGTTGTGAGAGAGACACATTCATTGGTTGCCTCCAGCACAGGCCTCAATCCCCTGAAACCAGGGTCTTGACCAGGAAACAAACCCACCACCTTTTGTTGTACAGGCCGACGATCCAACCACCTGAGCCAAACTGGCCAGGGCCTTTCTGCTCAATTTTGCTGTGAAACTAAAACTTCTCTAAAAATAAAATCAATTTAAAAAATAAAAAGCACTGCCCTGCCGGTGTGGCACAGGGGTTGAGCATCAACCCATGCACTACGAGGTCACTGGTTCGATTCCCAGTGAGGGTACATGCCTGGGTTTGAGCTCAATCCCCAACAGGGGCATGCAGGAGGCAGCCAGCTAAAGTTGATGTTTCTCTCTCATCAATGTTTCTGGTCTCTCTCCCTTCCTCTCTCTCTAAAAATCAAGAACATATTTAAAATAAAATAAAAACCACTGGCACCCACAATCTGGACTCTGATGCACCCTGCCCACCCAGTAATCAGAGGGTAGAGTGTCAGACACCAAGAAGCAAAGAGCTTTGGGATGGATGAGAAACAGAAAATGCCCAGTAGTCCTGGGGCCTGCGAAGCCACAACCTCACCTTTCCTGTCGGACAAGCTCACAGCCATGATCTCCCAGGTGGTGGTGGAGTCTCTCAGAAACACCTTTATGGTCTTGGAGGAGATTCTAGATGGAGGAGAAATGGGGGCCTTAGGAGAAGATGTGGTGGAGGGGAGAGCGGGTAATGAGGGGCCCCAAGGGCAGGTTGGAGGTGTGGGTGTGGGCACGTGGAGGTTTCTCTAGGTTGGGTTGTGGAGTTCCACTATGATTCCAGAAAACAGAGGAGGTTGGGGTGCATGCAAGTTAAATGTTCTGGTCCTGAGTGTTGGTAGGAAGTGCCTGGGGGTGGGTTGGAATGAGGGGTGCCTCAGCCTTACCCATTTTTCTCTGGATCCTTTAACTCCTCGATGGTCCACAGCCAACTCTCAGGGAACTGGCTTCTGGAAATGATGTCTTCTTCCGGAATGATCTCCTCATCCAGGTCACCTAGGCAGGTGGGGGCAATCTGGGTGTAGAGCAGACCCACTTCCCGTGCTGGTCCCTTAGGTACCCATCTCTACAGCCTTGGAGGGGTTCCTGGCAGCGAAGCACACCCACGGACAAATGATGAATTGTCTGTAAGTTAAAGGCCCCCTTTGAGGGCTCCTGCCTCCATAAAAATGTTAAAAGTCATAGTTTATACAAGGGCGTTTGTATAAAGGCAAGAAATCATTTCCCCTGATTTCCAAGAAACAAAAACATTTTCATAAGCTTCTAAACTTTGCAGCGGTTCTCAACCTGTGGGTCGCGAACAATGAAAACACATCCTGCATATCAGATATTTACATTATAATTCATAACAGTAGCAAAATTACAGTTATGAAGTAGCAACAAAAATAATTTTATGATTGGGGGTCACCACAACATGAGGAACTGTATGAGAACCACTTAAACTTTAAGCCATCCTCTGTCTCACCCCCACTTGACTAAAAGACATACACAAAACTGGGAAATAAATCTCCCCGTGGGTGTAAACTACAGCCCAGCAGGTTTGTCTAACTCCCTCAGTAGCCTTATCTTCTCTTTGCAGAAGAAAGTCTCTGTCAGGAGTAGAAAGCGGCCTGCCTAGTTGTCATCATTTGCAAAGAGATTGAAGATAGAGAGTCTTTTGCTCATGTGTGTTGGGAATCTTTGAGTCTTTTGTGGGTGAAGGGGTGAAGGGGATTCGAGGTTTCCGGCTAAAAAAAAAATTAGAAATATTTCTCCACTGTGGCAACAGCTGCCTAAGCCCCATCCCCCAGAGTAAACATGTTCACAAAAGTCACATGTTACCACATAAGGCGTCCATCCATATCTTTTGTCTTAAAGGCTAAGTGATCTTTGGGAACAGCTCTCTTGACTTAAATTTTAAAAGATGTTAAAAAATAAAAACAAAACTCAGTCCTAGCTGGTTTGGCTCAGTGAATAGAGAGTCAGCCTGCAGACTGAAGGATCCTGGGTTCGATTCTGGTCAAGGGCACATGCAGTTTTGGGCTCGATCCCCAGTGGGGGGTGTGCAGGAAGTAGCCACTCAATGATTCTCTCTCATCATTTTATTTCTATCTCTCTCTCCCTCTCCCTTCCTCTCTGACATCAATCCTATATAATAAAAGCCTAATATGGTAAGTATCTGGTCGTCTGGTCATCCATTCAACCAATCAAAGATTAATATGCTAATGATATGCTAAGGTCGCTCAACTGCTCGCTATGACATGCACTGACCACCAGGGGGCACACACTCTGACTGTAGGTTAGATTGCTGCTGGGGTCCAGCTGATCCGGACTGAGGGAGAAGGGCCAGACATGCCCTGGAGCCCTCCTGTGGACCTCCCCAGCAGGCCAACCTTCCACATCCCTCCCCTGCCCTGATTGTGCACCAGCGGGTCCCTCGGCCTGGCCTGTGCCCTCTCACAATCTGGGACGCCTCAGGGGATGTTGGAGAGCCAGTTTCGGCCTGATCCCACAGGCCAGGCCAAGGGACGCCACTGGTGCACGAATTCATGCACCAGGCCTCTCGAAATAATAATAAAAAGTACATAAAAGGAATAAAGAGGAACTTTACATGGAGAAACAGGGCAGGCACCACCTTAATCAAGGTTCACATCAAGGTTCACATCACCAGTGACGGTTCAAGTCAAAGCTACTTGCCTCCTGATCAGAGGCACCGAGGAAGACAAAATATCTCCTCTGGGACAGCCCTGCCCAAAATGCAAAATCTTATTGTGAGCAGGAGTAACATCAGGCAGACTCAGGGGGCTGAACAACTTTCAAATGATGTGGCCTGTATATTTCATGTATGTGAAGATATGGCCTGTATATCTCAGGTATGTGAAGAGTGTGAGAGTCACAGAAAGACCCAGCGGGTTGAGCAGATAGGAGGAGGCTGAAGAGACACAACCAGACACACCAATGCAATGTGTGATTCTGAACTGGGTCCTTTTCCTAGAGAGAACTAAAAGAATTTAAAAAGTGGCAACATTTGAGTGGAGCCTGTGAATTACATGGTGGAAAGGAATCCACGTTAATGCCCTGATGCTGAGCATTGTGCTGGGGTGTTTAGGAGAATAACTTTGCTGCCCCCAAATCCTCACTAAACTATTCAGAACTCTGGGGGCATCAAACAGCTCAAGTGGGTGAAAAGTTTTTAACCCGCACAAGTTTGTCTGTAAATTAAAGGCTGTTAGAAGAAAAAAAGGTCATTAATTTTCCATTGGTTGGCCAGGCAGCCACTGGGTAAGTTTCCCAATCTTCCTTAGTTTTTTGGCAGAAACATTATTTTTTGTTACTTTTCATCCTGTAATTGATAACGTAATTTCCCTCAATTTCACAAGCTGCTCACAGTTGCCTTTGCTCTTGAAAGCAAATTAGATTCACACAATTTCCAGTCCCCAGTGATGGGCGCCTCCCCCTCCCACAACCACCAGCCCTCAGGCAGGGCCCCCCAGGCCACAGGACTAACTCCTGGCCAGGCCCAGGTCACTGTCCCGGCTGTGCTCCAGCCGCTGCTGGGTGATGTAGTTGCAGCAGTCCAGGAAGGCGTCCACGCAGGCCTTGTCCTGGAGGATGAACTGTGCCCTGCGCTGGCATGGGTACTGCATGGGGTTCTCCCGCATACCGTCCTCACAGCACTTGCGCAGCTCCTTGCTGGGGTACTCACCCGCTGTGGGAACACCCCCCCTCCTCCCAGTCAAGTCCCCACAGGGCCTTATAGGGAGGACCTGCCCAGGTCCAGGCCGTCCCCTCCTCCCACTTTGATGGGATCTCAATGGACAGGGTGCAAGGGTGGGGGAGGCAGATGAGGTCTCCCACCTTTGCCCATCCTGTTCTCCATGAGCTGCACTGAGCGGCGGCGCCGGGTGGCTGGTTTCGGGCATGCCAAATCTGAGGGGCAGGTGGACGGAACAAGATGGGTTAAGCACTGACTGCCTGTCCTTGGTTTACTCCTCACAGTAGCTGCGAGGTGTGAGTGTTACTGCTCCCATTTAACAGATGTAGACACTGAGGCTAAGAGAGAAGAGCAATTTGCTAGTAGGTGGTAGAGGCAGG
>NW_005880600.1:0-6253 GCF_000147115.1 Myotis lucifugus | reverse complement strand
CACCCTGATCCAGGACACCCTTCAGGGCAACCCAGCCGGCCCCCAGGCCTCTATCCTATATAGTAAAAGGGTAACATGCCTCCCAGCACCGGGATCAGTGGAGCCGAGAGGTCTCCTGGCACCAGATCAGCATGACAGGGTGCAGCGCCCAAACCCCCTGATCGCCCTGCGGCTCTGTGTGTGACAGGGTGTGGCGCCCCAACCCCCCCCCCACGGGCCCTGCTCTGTGTGTGACGGGGTAGAGCCATAACCTCCCCATCGGCCCTGCCCTGAGTGTGACAGTGGCGGCGCCCCAACCCCCTGATCCGCCCTGCTGTGTGTGTGACAGGGGGCGGTGCCCTAACTCCCCTATCGGCCCTACTCTGTGTGTGACAGGGGGCAGTGCCCCAACCCCCTGATTGGCCCTGCTCTGTGAGTGACAGGGGGCAGCGCCCCAACCCCCTGATTGGCCCTGCTCTGTGCATCACAGGTGGTGGCGCCGAAACCTCCCCATTGACCCTGCCTTGAGTGTGATAGGAGGTGGTGCCCCAACCCCCCAATCAGCCCTACCCTGAGCGTGACTGAGGGTGGCATTGCAACCTCCCAATCCGCCCTGCTCTGTGCATGACAGGGGGCGGCGCCCCAACTCCCCAATCAGCCCTGCTCTGAGCCTGACCAGGGGCTGCACCTAGGGATTGGGCCTGCCCTCTGCCACCCAGGAGCAGGCCTAAGCCAGCAGGTTGTTATCTCCCGAGGGGTCCCAGACTGCGAGAGGGCACAGGCCGGGCTGAGGGACCCCCCCTTCCCCCCCGAGTGCACAAATTTTTGTGCACCGGGCCTCTAGTATAATAATAAAAACATAATATGCAAATGGACCGTACGGCCAAGACTGTCCAGATGTCCTTCCGGATGAAGCCAGAGCTGCAGCCAAGGGATGGAGGCAGCAGCCTGCAGCTGGGAAGGCCTACTCTTGCATGAATTTTGTGCATCAAGCCTCTAGTGATTTAATACCTTCAAATAGCCACATACAAATTAATTATTCTTAAATTTATTCAGAATTTTTGGTCATTTGTCATTTTGATTTTCTTGTATTGGTTTGTAAGTAAAATGTAAAATTAGCCTTTCAAACTAGATAAAGGAATGCCTTAGTGACACACATAAGGAAGAATAGATGCCAAACCACACCATTTGCCAGGGAAACATGTGTGAAGTTGCTTGATAATGTCAGGAATTTTACGTGTTCTGAAATACAAAGAAAGGATCATTAACCAAAAATACCAGCCTCTGTATATTCAGAGCATTAAGATTATGTCAATGCCAACCATTTACTTGTAAAGGTCTTATAAGCAACCATTTCTGAGGCATGCTATAAATTCAGATAACAAAACGGGTCATCAATCCATCAAATTATCTTGTGATGCTTTTTAAGTTATGAACAAGAATAGTAGCTAATGATGAAGTAAAAGTGTAAGGCTTCACCAACAGAACTCAGATTAAATATGTGCATATGTCTTTCTGATCTTCCTTTTATTGGAAACTCTCAAAATTATTTTGTGAAACCTATCCATCGCTGCACACACAGGTGTGGTAAGAGAGAAAAAGAAAGACACATGTGATCCAACACCACTGATAAAAAGAAAATCTTTAAAGAGCTGTTCCTAGAGGTATACCTTCTATATAAACGGGCATTCGAGATGGAAACCAAGATGTTATAGGCAGGAAAAGTAGTTTGATTGATGTGGTGTTTCTCTCCACACCCCGCCTCCCAGCAGGAGGAGCTGATGCCTCAGCTGAAACAATGGAATCACACCTCACTAACTCTATAATTTCAACCTCCCTAATCTGCATCCACTGCACCTGGTTCATTGTCTCCATTTACTCAACCAATTTCCGCAGACTAGAGTTACAGCCTTAACTGGCTGCTGGCCAGAAAACAAACAAAGGGAAGAATGAGTGACTCCCTGTACTCATGCCTCCCCAACACAACAACAGATAGAAAAAAAAAGTTTTAATCATTATAGCCTTAAAAACACACACAAAACGCATGCCGTTATTGTTTAAAATATCTTAACTTTACAAAGTTCATTTAATTCTCATTTCCAAGAGTTACCTTTTGAATCCTGTGGTGGAGTTTAACTTGCAAGGGATTTAATTGATTGCATAAATTCTGCATTGCAGGTTTAGTGAATAAGTAGGCCTGGGCTTTCCTACAGTCAGCATTACTGCTGGAGTGTTTTGGTATCTGTTAGAAAGTTTTACACATATTTTTATATGAGAGAGGTGCATCTGTGGGAATTTTTGTGTGGAGTGTTAGGAATTATGGTACATATGCAAACTTGTTTATAAAATATGCAAATTGCTTGTAGTTATTAATACTAACACCTGTCTACACCGTGTGTTACCCATAGAGAGAAAATGTGTGTATTTGCTGTAATGTAGAGAAATGCTAACTTGAATTTTTCAACAATTCATTTTTTACCCTTCTGCAAGTTTTAGTTTCGGCTTCCAATTTGAGAGAATAAAAACAGAATGTACTGTGGTTTTATGAATAGATTTCTAAGAAAACAAGTTTGATAAATGTAGAAAAGTACTAGGTGTACAGGTTAATAATGGTGGATTTTGTAACCAAAGAAAACAGGATAATTTCAAGAGAAACATCAAAAGTGCTTTATTCAAAGTAATGTCCATCGCTAGCTACACATTTCCCCCATCTTTCAGGTAATTTGTAGATACTGTCCAATAGAACTTTTTTTGTTTTGAGGCAAACCATCCAGAGACCCAATTTTCCACTTCTTCGTACGTTTTGAAGTGCTGCTGAGAAAGTGCATGTGCCAGCGATCAGAACAAGTGGGAATCTGAAGGAGCAAGGTCTGGTGAATATGGCAGGTGGGTTAATACTTCCCAGGCAAGATCTTTTAATGTGTCTTTTGCTGGTTTTGAAGTGTGTGATGGTGCGTCATCATGAAGCAAAATTACTTTTCCTTGTCTTCTGGCACATTCTGGTCGTTTCACGATCAAAGCATGGTTCAAGTTGATTATTTGTTGTCGGTAGTGATCAGTATTAACGGTTTCAGCTGGTTTTAGAAGCTCATAATACACCACACCTTCCTGATCCCACCAAACGCAGAGAATTGTCTTCTTTCAGAAACGATTTGGCCTTGCAGTCAATGTTGATGGTTGACCTGGATCAACCCATGATTTTGTGCATTTAGGATTTTCAAAATAAATCCACTTTTCATCGCCAGTCACAATTATGGCATCCTTGCCTAATTTGCATATTACTTCATTATATATATAGATTCTTTTTATTGCTTTCAGAGAGAGGAAGGGAGAGGGAGAGAGAAATAGAAACATTAATGATAAGAGATAATCATTCATCAGCTGCCTCCTGCACACACCCTATTTGGGATCAAGCCTACAACCCAGGGATGTGCCCTAACCAGGAATCAAACCCAAGACCCTTCAGTCCTTCATGCCAATGCTCTAACCACTGAGAAAAACCAACCAGGGCTGGGAACAGTTTTAGTTTAGACAGCAATGATAATTCATTAGGCCACATGCATAATTTGGAGTGTTTTTTTTTAAACCTTCATTAGTAGTCATCAGGGAAAAATCATTGCATATAAAGCAGGCAAAAAAAATCAGTAGAAACAGGAGTTCTGATGGTGTGCAATGGGCAGTGTGCAATGGATTTATGCTTCTGCTGGGGAATGTTTGTGTGCAATGGATTTATGACTATTGATCCCAGGCCATTAGCTGTTCAAATTCTTTGTTTTAAGTACCTGCTATGGAGAGCAAGTAAGGCTTGACAGGGGCTTCTTACTGCTCTGAGTAAGGCAGAAACAGGACCTGAGACCAAAAAAAGCAGCCAAAAGGTTGCTCATTTACTACTTTTTACATTTTTTGAAGTTTCCTTCTTCCCACTACCCTTTGGTCAACCACAGTATTTTGATACTTATTACATTTCCAGAATTTATTTATTCTATAAATGAAAGTTTATAAAATACCTAACTACATTCATCCATTCCCCCAAAGCAATTTATTCTCTATTTTTATGAATTTGGTTTTCTTAACATGTGTAATTGAGGTCATATTCATGGTCAGGATATACCACAGTTTATTAGTTCATCTGCTGAAGGGCATCTTAGTTGCTTCATGGTTTTGGCAATTATGAATAAGACTGCTATAAGCATCTGCGTGGAGGTTTTGGAGCAGTTACAAATTTTCAAATCCTTTGGGTAAATACCGTGAAGCATAATTGCTGGATCCTATAGTAAGAGTATGTTTAGTTATGTAAGAAGTTGCCAAATCGTCTTCCAAAGTGGCTGGACCATTTATATTCCCACCAGCAAGGACTGAGAGTTCCTATTGCTTCCACATCCTCACCACCCTTTGGTGCTGTCAGTGTTCTGGATTTGGGCTATTCTAATAGTTGTGTAGTAGTATCTCATCATTGGTTACTTTAAATTCTAAGACTGTATAGTCATTTGTTTATTTAAAATTTTTAAATATATTTTGTATTGATATCAGATAGGAAAGGAGAGGGAGAGGGAGAGGGATATAGAAACATCAATAATGAGAGGGAATCATTGATCAGCTGCCTCCCACACACTGCGGACTGAGCCACAACCCAGGCATGTGCTCTGACTGAGAATTGAACCGTGATCTCCTGGTTCATAGATTGATGCTCAACCACTGAGCCACACTGGCAGGCTGCTTATTTAAATTTTTATAATATTTTTTACACCTCAGTTAGAGTAAAGAACATTATGGTAAGAAAAAAACATTCAATCTTTGTTGGTGTGACTCTTTACCAAGAGAAACATTGAAAATTCCTAAGTTAATCAGTTAATGTACTTGAACAATTATTTTACAAATATTTATACCAGCATGAACTCAGAAGCACATATGCTACATTTATATAAATACTAGAGGCCTGGTGCACAAAATTTGCTCACTTAGGGGGGAGGGACTTCCTCAGCCCAGCCTGTGCCCTCTCGCAGACTGGGAGCCCTAGGGGAGAGGCTCCCACCACCACCATTGCACTTGCCAGCCATGAGCCTGGCTTCTGGCTGAGCAGCGCTCCCCCTGTGGGAGCACACTGATCACCAGGGAGCAGCTCTTGCATTGAGCATCTGCCCCCTGGTGGTCAGTGCATGTCATATCAACCAGTTGTTTCGCTGTTCAGTCGATTTGCATATTAGCCTTTTATTATATAGGCTATGCAAAATGTTATTTATTATTTCAATTGCATTTCCCTTGTATGATATGATGTGAAATGTATTTTATATGTGTCTTTGTCCTCTGTGTATCTACTTTGCTTAAGTATCCCTTAAGGACTTTGGGCCATTTTTTAATTGGTTTGTGTGTTCTCTTATTATTGAAATGTAGGAGTTCTTTGTATTTTGGGGTGACAATCCTTTATCCAATATGTCTTTTGCAAAGTTTTCTTACAGTTGTGGCTTGTCTTTTCATTATTTTAACAGTGTCTTTCATGGAGCAGAGGTTTTAATTTCAGTGAAGTCCAGCTTATCAATTCTTTCTTTCATGGATCTTGCCTTTGGTGTTGTATCTAAAAAGTCATCTATAAACCCAAAGTAATGTACACTTCCTTCTGAATTATCTTCCAGGAATGTAGTGGTTTGGCAATTTACAGTTTAGTCTGTGTTCCATTTGAGCTAACTTTTGTGAAGGGTTTAAGGACTGTGTCAAGATTCATTTTCTTTTTTGCAGGTGGATGTCCAGTTGTTACAACACTATTTGTTAAAAAGACTCCTTTCATTGCTTCTTTGTATTGTCTTCACTTCTTTGTCAAAGATCATTGACTACAGTTATGTGGATTTCTTTCTGGACACTTTATTCTGTCCCACTGGTCTATTTTTGTGTTCTTCACCTAATATCCCACTGTTTTGATTATGGTAACTTTACAGTATCTCTTGAAGTTGGGAGTGGCAGCTCTCAGGTTCCATTACTTTTATCCACCTTTTAAATTGTATTGGGTGGCAGTGTGGTAATAAATTAAGCAGGAGGGTATATGGTTTAAAGGAAGTTCTGGTCTCGGTTTAGAATTAAACTTCAGCTCTGCCCCTTATTAGCCCTCTGATCTCAGCCCTAGGTAAATTACTTAGCTTTTTTTTCTTTATTGATTAAGGTATTACATATGTGTCCTTAACCGCTCCCCCCCCATTGCCCCCTCACCCCACTCCCGTTCATGCTCACACACCCCTGAGTTTGCTGTGTCCATTGGTTATGCTTATATGCATGCATACAAGTC
>NW_005880599.1:0-6256 GCF_000147115.1 Myotis lucifugus | reverse complement strand
ATTTCGATCGCCAGCCAGGCCTAGGGACCACACCCATGCACGAATTTTGTGGACCAGCCTCTAGTCAAGTTATAAAAATATATTGGATATTTGGGGGCAGCTATATGGTCTTCTATAAATTAAAATGCCAATTCTTCCAAATCTTGGTTATTGTAAATAACTCTGCAACGAGCATATGTGTGCTTATATTCTCTCAGATTAGTGTTTCTGGTCCTTTGGATATATTCCCAGAGGTGGAATCTCTGCATCATAAGGCAGTTCCATTTTTAATTTTTTGAGAAAATGCCAGACTTTTCCCACAGTGGTCGCACCAATCTGCCTTCTCACCAACAGTGCATGAGGGTTCCTTTTTCTCCATATCCTCTCCAATACTTCTTTGTCGATTTACTGATGATAGCCATTTTGACAGGTGTGAGGTGGTGCCTCTTTTTCATTTTGATTTGCATTTATCAGAACATTAGTGACTGAGCATTTTTTCATAGGCCTCTAGGCCTTCTGTATGTCCACTTTCAAGAAGTGTCTATTCAGGTCCTTTGCCCATTTTGTAATTGGAATTTTTGGTGTTGAGTTTTGTAAATCTTTAGAAATTTTGGATATTAAACTCTTATCAGATGTATCATTGGCAAATATGTTCTCCCATTTAGTGTTTCATGTTTTCATTTTGGTGATGTTTTCCTTTGCTGTGCAAAAACGTTTTAATTTGAAATAATCAATTTTGTTTGTCTTTTCTTTTGTTTTCCTTGTCTGAGAAGACAATAGAAAAAATACTGCTAAGAGAAATATCTGAGATTTTACTGCCTATGTTATCTTCTATGATTTTTATGGGGTTGAGTCTTACATTTAAGTCTTTAATTCATTTTGATTTTATTATTCTGTATGCTGTAAAAAGGTGGTTTAATTCATTTTTTTTGCAAGTATCTGTCCAATTTTCCCAACACTGTTTATTGAATAGACTATCTTTACCCCATTGTATGTTCTTGTCTCCTTTGTTGAATATTAATTGACCATAAAGGCATGGGGTTATTTCTGAGCCCTCTATTCTGTTTCATTGAATAGACACAGACAACAATATGGTGATTATCAGAAGGAAATGGGGGTTGGAGAAGGTAGAAGAGGTTAAAGGCGCAATAAATGGGGACTGAAGGAGACTTGACTTGGGGGTGGCAAACACATAATACAATGTACAGGTGATGTGTTATAGAATTGTACACCTAAAACCTATATTTTTTAAATTTTTTTTATTGTTGACAATATTACAATTGTCCCCATTCCCCTTTGGCCTTCCTCTACCCAGCCCTCATTGCACCCTAGGCCTTCACTGCACTATTATCTGTGTCCATGGGCTATGCATGTACACATACAAGTTCTTTGGTTAATCTCTTCCTACCCCCAGCCCCTTCCCTCTGAGATCTATACATTTATTAACTATGTCACCCCAGTAAATTCAATATTTTTTTTAAAAAATAAAATGCCAATTGTGTGTTTTTTTTCATTTTCTCATCATTTCATTCTTATAATTATACTAGAAGCCTGGTGCATGAAATTTGTGCACTCAGGGAGGGGGGTCCCTCAGCCCGGCCTGCCTCCTCTTACAGTCTGGGAGCCCTCAGGGGATGTCTGACTGCCATGGAGGCAGGAGAGGCTTCTGCCACCACCACTCTGCTTGTGAGCCATGAGCCTGGCTTCTGGCTGAGCGGCGCACCCCCTGCATTGAGCATCTGCCCCTTGGTAGTCAGTGCGTGTCATAGCAACCAGTTGTTTGCTGTTTGGTCAATTTGCATACTAGCCTTTTATTATATAGAATTCTTCAATTGAGAAAACTTTGGCATGCACCTTGTAAACCAATTATCCTGAGTATTAATTATCCAATTTTTTTAAACACTCTTCCTAAACATTGCCTTACTTAGACTCAATATAAGAATTGTAGTTACAAATTTCTTTATTTTTCTCCATACATATAAATCCATTCAGCTCCTTGGTTGTTATCATTCTACATGTGATATTGACATTATTTGATAGGGCTTAAAATTTGAGAAAATGGTATCTTGGTGATTAAGCATGAACTTCAATGGTTTTTGAAAATAAATATGTTCTAATAATATAGAGCATTAAAATAAATAATCTGATTTAAATCTTAAAGTAATTCCTTATGTCTTTTAAAAACAATGTAAGTAAATGAGGACAGATAATAAATAGCCATTTGACACTTATAATTAAACTACAGGCCCAATGCATGAAATTCGTGCAAGAGTAGGCCTTCCTTCCCCCAGCTGCAGGCACCAGCTTCCCTCTGGCACCTGGGACCCAGGCTTCCCTCGCAGCCCCGGCTTCATCCAGAAAATCGTCTGGAAGGACATCTGGTCTAATTATCATATTATGCTTTTATTATATAGGATGTGATAGCAAACAGGTGGCCCTGCAATCTTAAGGTTTCCATCATGAAGTCTTTAAGAATAAGATGGTTCTTAGCAGTTATAAGGCCATTCTATCCCCTTCCCCCCAATTCAAATCCTAGAAATCTCTTAGAAGGCCACAGAAAACTTGAAAGTTGAAAGTGAAGAGCTTGCATCAAAAGTTAACACATTTTCACTCCAAGCATCTTCTTAGGTTGGTTGCAGCATTTTTACTCCATGGTGCAGTGTCTGCTTTTTATTTAAGGGACAGAATATTTCTTGTTCAGCTGCCGATCAGCAAGTTATTTTGAAGGGGTTTTCTTAAAACCTTCTTTAAAGTAATGTGTTCAACATTCTTTATAATATATGACTAAAAATAAGGCTGGGCTTAACTTCATTTTAATTTTTATTGTGATTACACCATTGCATTTATTGATTACCAATAGAAAAAAAGTTTATTTGCAATATGTATAGTTCATGGACTATTTGATTGAGTTTTGAATATCAAATTCGCTATTAATAGAATAAACCAGTCCATGAAAAATAGAAAAAAAAACCTTCCTTGGCAAATGAACACTGAATGTAAGAACAAGACATTTCTCCCATCCTCTTAAAATATGTCAAAAATGTAAAAAAAAAAATCAAAAACAACCAAAAATGATCATATGGCCTCTGTAAAAATTTATATATCCAGATTTTGGAGGAAAAGCATATACATATATATAAAACATGCTTTCTGATATGGTTGAGAGGATCTGTGACTTATAACCTTAATCTCTCCAAAGACTCTGATTAAATCCTTTGACTCTTTGATTCTAACAATCATACCTTCAATCTTTCTCTAGAGCACACATGCCAGGCAGTAAATTTTAGTATTTTTTGCAATCTTGATAGACTAAAATTTTTCCAAATAATCAATTCCTGGTTTCTCTTTCTTTAATAATTTTCCCCCAATTTCTTTCTTTCCTCTCATATTTTACTATTAGTATCAAATAAACCAACCCACATCTTCAACATTTTTCTTGGAAATTGCCTTAGCTAAAAGTACAATTTCATTGTTTACAAGTTCTATTTTCTACTTAACTGCAGGATATAATTCTCCTAAATTTTCTGTCACTATATAACAAGGATTTCCTTTTCTACAGTTTCCAATAACATGTTCCTCCTTTTCTTTTGTGTCAGCCATTTCTTTAATATCAATATTCCTACCAACAGATTATTTAGGTATTCTCTGAAGTAAAATATGATTTCCACACCTGGATTCTCTCTTCTTTTCAAATACTAACTAGCAAAAAAATTTTAGCATCCAATTATATATATGCCATATATATATATATGACTTTTAAGGCAATCTAAACCTTTTCTATCTTGTTCCTAAAATGTCTTCCGACTTTTGCTCACTGCCCAATACTGAAGCAACACTCATTTGTTGGTTTTTGTTACAGCAGTATTCTATTTCCAGGTATCAAAATCTTCATGTTTCCTATTGCTGTCATAGCAAATTACTACAAACTTATGGATTTAAAGCAACACAAATTTATTATCATACAGTTGTATAGGTCAGACATCCTACAGATTTCATTGGTTTAAAATCAAGGTATTAGCAAGGCTGTATTATTTTCCAGAGGCTGTAGGAGAGAATCATTTTTCTTGCTTCCTTCATATTCTAGAGACTCTTTTAACTGTCTTCAAATCCAGCAGTGTTGTATATCTATGAGTCTTTTACTTGTAGTGACATCTCCCTCTCTTCTTCTGTTTCTCTTTTCCATTTTAAGGACCATTGTGATTATATTAGGTACAACCAAGATAATCTAGTATGATCTCCCCACCTCAAGTCAAGTTCCTTAACTCAATTATACCTGCAAAGTCCCTTGTGCCGTGTAATGTAACATATTCATACGAATGTTGTAAAATGAAACCAAATATGAAAATATACTAACCACTCAGAAAACATACTAACCATTGGCTCCTCTGTGATATGTCCCCAAATTTGGTTAAGAGGACATAGGGAGATTTTACTTAACTTATTATTATTATTATTATTATTAGTAGTAGTAGTAGTAGTAGTAGTCTAAACTAGTGCATCTTAAATAGTAATGTATATTTGAAGCAGTTGGGAAACTGATTAAATGAAAATTATGATACAATATACCTGAGCTGGGGCCTAAGTATCTTCAATACCAATAATTTTTAATGTGATGACAATGCTATTACTTATTTATTGACTACTTATTAACAAGCATACAGATCAATGATGGGTAAATAAATAAGAAAAAAGTGAAGACTCAGCAAGATAAACAACTTTGTTGCCTAAAATAAAACAAAATTCAAAGTTTTAAGAAAAATCTGTGGTCTGTTGAACCCTAGGTACTTCTGAGTCAGGTTGTTTTCCTGAGCAGGGTGCAAGGGTGATTTCTTTCCTGGGTTCTTGTCCACATGGATTCAAAGACTAAAGCCACAGACAAAAGATGGCAGGTGAAAAGGGTGGAAATTTATTGGAAGCAAGGGAGGGGGTTCCAAGGGGGTGACCTACCAAGCTCTTTTTGCTAAGGTTGATAAAGGCTGCAGTTCTTTGTCTCTTCATACTGTCTTCCAATTGGTAGAATATCAGCTTCAAAGCCCAAACCCCATGTGGTGCCCCTCTCATTCTCTCCGCCTTCAGTGGTGGAATTCTCTATCTCCTGTGAAAATCTGTTTTCCTATCTCACATTTGTCAGCATTTCTCTATCCTATGTTTAAGCTTGTTTCCTTTTTCTCCCCATACGCTGTGGCTTTTCCCTATCTTCTGTGAATGGATGTCTTCCTCTCCCCTTATCCTATGGCACTTTTTTTTCTCTCTCTGTGAATGTATGCCTTTTGGCAGCTCCAAGCACTTACCTATGCCTTCCTCCCCCATGGACCCTCTTTATCCCTAAAACTCATTTCACTAGTAAAGTTAGTAGCAGTATGGAACATAATACTCTGATTATCAGCCTGAAAGTGCTTAATGTGAGAGAAGAGCCTGGAGCCAGTTACAGAGTTTAAAGTTAGCAGCTGATGTGAGGTGCCTCTATCTTAAAAGCCTGCTTAGAAAAAAAAAAGGCTGTTCACATTAGGCTTGATTTGAAGGCTTTAGAGTAAGTTGAAAGCTTCCGAAGGGTGGAAGACAAGGAGCTTTTCAAGCAGAAGGTAATCCAGTTTTCCCACTGGGCCCATGAATGAATTTCTAGCCCAAATATCACTTCAAAACAGGAGCAACAGCCTGTGATTACAACACTTCGCTCAGGACAGAGGCTTAGGATCAGGCAGAACCAACATAAAACTACAAAACTATGAAAAGATAAGAATAAATAAAGAAGCACACCAGCCCTAGCCTGTTTGCCTCAGTGAATAGAGTGTTGGGCTGCGGACAGAAGGGTCCCAGGTTCGATTCCAGTCAAGGGCACATGCCTGGGTTGTGGGCCTGGTCCAACATGCAGGAGGCAGCCAAACAATGATTCCCTCTATCTCTCTCTTCCTCTCCCTTCCTCTCTGAAATCCATAAAGATATATTTAAAAAAAAGAAGCACAACAACTAAAATAACAAAAGAAAACAAAACAAAAATCCCTCTACTTACTCAAAAGTGGCTGTAAAACCAAATTTCAACATATAAATAAAACTAATGTATAATGTTAACAAAGAAAAGCTCCTCCACAAAATATCAGAATATGACTTTAGCACAAATAAAATGATTTTTAAATGTTTAAATGGAAAATATTTAAGCACTCAAGGTAGAAGGATGGCCATCTGCATACTAATCACTTTGATTAAACAATTAATAAGTTGTTATGCTTGTGTGTGTACATATGTGTATATTATATACCTCTCCCATTTCAAACAATTT
>NW_005880598.1:0-6257 GCF_000147115.1 Myotis lucifugus | reverse complement strand
TGTAAGTAAATTGTAAAAAGAGACTCCCAACTGCTGTGTGGGAAACAGAATGCACAGGCAAGTGTGAGAGGAGGGAGGCCCCAGGCAGGAGGAGACCAGGTGGCAGTTAACAGTGCGGGAGGAGAACCATGTCTGGGGAGGGGAGCTGGGACGAATTGGTTCACCAAGGGGTGATGCACCACCTATGCAAAGGGGGATGAGAAAGGGGCTGCAGTGTCGGTGGCCTAATGAGCTGCTGGATGGCAGGTATATGGGGGCAGATCCTGGAGGGGAAAGCAGGGAAAGTGAAGCTATCTGGACAGGTCATTTTCAAGCTGAAGGGGAGGCACCCGGCTCCAAGGCATGTCACAGCTGGGATGCACTCTAGAGATGGTCGTTAGGCAGATTTACTGATGCCTCTGGGAATATACAGTGAACAAGGCACAGCCTCTCCCTCATAGAGCTTACACTCACCAAGGGAGGCCTGCCCTGAACAAGTGAGAAATGCAATGAGGAAATGGGAAGTGCAAGGTGCTCAAGGAGTGAATCTCAGGTGCCCCCAGAAGTGTGGGGTGAAATATCACAGACTTACAGTGTGTCAGGCATCCCACATGGTGCCTAGGAGGCCTTGGCAAAGGGCCAGCAACTAGTGAGAAGGATCCACTGCAGAGCTTGCAGGGTTTCTTTTTGAGTGTGATGAACCAAAAGTTGGATACACTGTGTTAGTGAGGAGAAACACATACTTTCACTGCAACATATATCTGTGTGATCTCGGTGGAGGGCAGCTTTGCAGAATCTACAAAATTCCCCTGTGTATGTTCCCTGTTCCCATTAATGCCACTTCTAGGGACTTATTCTGACACACATGCACACGTGTGAAATTAGAAACAAATACAGAAGTAGCATTTACTATGACACTGTCTTAACGCCGGATTAGAAATAACCCAATGTGCACTCAGCCAGGGGACTGGCTGAATAAACAATGTTACTTCACCAGGCAGAACACTAAACAACAAGAAAAAAAGAAAAGCTCCTTTTGGACAGACAGGGATGATCTCTACACGATGTTATTTTGGAAGGAACGACGGATTTCATGAACCCCTTGGGGACAATATGGCTACCTGTGCCTATCTGCTCGCATATGCACACAATTTTTCTGGAAGGACACATGCCAACGTGTCATGGATGTGTCAGGGATGACATGGTTGGGAGTGACCTGAAGCGGCAGCGGCGCCCTCACCTGTACTCCCGCTCCTGCAGAATCTCCACAGGGTCCAGGCCCCGGGGTTTCTGGATGGGAGTGATGCGGCTCTGCTTCTGGTGTAGCGGTACCATGGGGGCAGGCTGGGCCGGCTGCCCTGGCGACTGCGTCTGGGGTGGCATCACAGGAGAGGCAGCGGGCGGGACAGCAGGGGGTGCAGGTGAGGGACGGCCTGTAGGCTGAGGGGGGATCAGCTTCTGAGGTGTGCTTGTGGGGGCAGCAGCATTCGCCATAGGTCCTGGGGAGAGTCAAGTAGCAGGAGCACAGCATTGAGCTTCAGGTCAATTCCAGTGGAAATAAAAAGCCTGCATGGTGCTCACTGCCCCAGTGACAGACAGACTGTCCGGGTCACACCTCCCCATCTCCCTGCCCCTTACTGAACTGGCATGGCAGGCAGCTTCTCACTCAGGGGTCTCCTCTCTCCTGCCTCAAGATTCAAGCCTCTTCCAGATCTCAGCCTACATGCCCTTCCCGGAAGCCCTGCACTGATCCAAGTGCCGACCCTGAGTTCGTTCTTCCTGGGCAGCATTTTCCTGACTTCCGTCTACTACGGTTCAGATGAAATCACAGATTTAAGTGATTAGCTCATCTATGCTCATCACTAAACCTCAGGCTCACAGTGGTTCTCAACCTCCTGGCCCTTTAAATACAGTTCCTCATGTTGTGAGCCAACCATAAAATTATTTTCGTTGCTACTTCATAACTGTAATGTTGCTACTGTTATGAATCGTAATGTAAATATCTGATATGCAGGATGGTCGTAGGCGACCCCTGTGAAAGGGTCGTTCGACCGCCAAAGGGGTCATGACCCACAGGTTGAGAACCGCTGCTCTAAGAGGCTAGGAAACAAATCTATTTTGTCTACTGCTTTCACCCAACAGAAGTGACCCTCAAATCCTTGCTGAAACTACACTTGACAGAAGGAAGAGAAACTGAACATGGTGAGGAGACAGAACCCTGAACTACCCTGTCATTTTGCTGGCTTCCCATAATATTGGGGGGCATCCCAGGAGGGAAGGGAAGTCAGTTGTAACCTACAGGCATGGAGGCACCAGGTCCTGAAGGGTCGTGTCTATGGCTACAGCCGTGCCTCCCCACAGCCTCTCACTGGAGTTACAGTGAACTTGTTCATTCATATTCTTCTCATTAACATTTTAAAGATAGCCCAGGATCTCCATGACCCACAGGACAGGAAAAGGGTGGGCAGGAATTGTGGAGTGAACCCAACCCAAGCCTTTAGAAAATAACTGGGGATAGATAAGACACAAAGAAGACAGCAGGAAGAAGCAAGGACTTGTCCTTGGCCCTTTCTCTCTCTGGACAGACAGGCTCATCTCAGGATCTGCACTGCGTAACCTCATGACATAAGTCAGGGCACAGAAATGTCACCAGGACAGAGGGTACTCACCTTCAGGCCATGGCTTGGGAGGCCCTCCAGGGGGTTGGCCCGGCATACCGGGGGGCACTCCTGAAGGTCCTGGGGGTGGCATATTGGGCCCTCCCATACCTACACACAGGGAAAAACAAACAATAGGATAAAATGTGTCCTGTGCTCATCCTGCACCCACCCCCATGGGCAGCCCTGTCTCCAGGGGACACACCCAACAACAAGCCTTGAAGTGTGGGCATCAAGGGAAAGCAGGGAGCTGGAGAAAGAACTTTTATTCTGACAACAGCCTTGCCTGCCCGCCTGAGTACCAGACACTGTGCCAGCCCCAAGGGGAAAACTTGTGGGCAGCAGAGCCCAGGTCTGCCTGACACTGTTGCCCCTACTGGGTCAGTTTGCTGAGACTTCTCCCTCCCCCAAAGGCTGGGGATAGTGGGCCTTACCATGGGGCCTGCTGTAATTTGGAGGTGCTGGGCCTGGGCCTGGTCCAGGGCCAGGGCCAGGGCCAGGGCCAGGTCCTGCTGCAGACACAGAGGGTGGAGGTAGTGTTGGCACCTGCTGCTGCATCCCGGGCATCGGTCGCTTGCCCTGCACTGCCATCTGCAGGTGGTCAGGCAGGGGTTGCCCCCTGGCCAGCATCTTGTAGGCCATGATCTGAGCTCTGAGCTGATGCAGTTGGTTCTGATTAAATGGTGTTGGGCCCCGGTTCTGCTGCCCCAAAGACTGGGGGTCAGCGCCATCCAGCGGGGCCCCTCCTGGTCCAGACGACATCTGTGGGCCTGAGGATGGGCCACTGGCTGGAACCGGACTAGAGGCGTGCTCGGAGCCACCCAGTGGTGAGGGGTAACCTGCAGAAAATGCAGATTCCAGAGGTCACTCAGGAGTATACATTCAAAGATTTTTAAGGCAAAGACGATAACCTTTCCGCCAGGCTTACACTGGCACCTACCCTGAGACATGGCATGACCAAATTTTTTCATTCTTGTAATTCAAACAAGAGGCACCCAGAGGGCACTGACCAGCAGCCGGTGTGATTGGTTTTGTTTGGCCCATCTTTCAGTAAGTTGCTGATGGTCATACTGAGAAGTTACACAGATACTAGCTTTCTCTGGGCCTCCCATCCTGACCCTCGCCCTGTTCAGACCCACTCTCCTCACTTCTCTGACCTGGGGAGCTCCTGAGTTTCCTGCCCTAATGACAAGAGGTCAACTACTCTGTCACTTTTCAAAGTTCTGGAAAAGCCACTTGGAACGCTCCGTAAAGCAGCTTGGGCCCCACTCCCAAGATTCTGACCGAGCTGGTCCGCAGTAGGACCCAAGAATCTGCATTTCTAATACACTCTTGGGTGACACCAGAGCTGCTAACCTGAGGAGCCCGCTTGTCCAGCTGTCATCTCACACCCAGCACTAAACACAGTTCATTCCCACCGGTATTCACTCTCCTGGGCTGCTCTGAGACAGAAAGCCCAAACAGGGCACCAGCCAAACCTAAGCTCAACAGCCCTCTGTGGCAGGGTTTCCGCACTGCCCCATGTCCTCCCTGTCTACCCGTGGGAGACCTGATTAGGAAAATGACCTTAGGACTCCTGGGGGGTGACAAACATGAGGAAAGAAGAGAAACAAAATACCTTGGGAGTGCTGGTCCATGGGGCTCGGTGGAGGCCCCATCCCTGCGTGGCCCCCTGACCGCATCCCCATCCCCTTCATCTGGTTGTAGCGGGGGTCATCCGACATGCCCTTCTCATGCATGGATTCCATTGGCTGCAAGAGGGGGGTAATGACAAGGCAGGATCAGCAAGTGGGGACAGGATGAGATGGCACAGCAAAGCACTGCCCAAGAGGTCAATGTCACTGAAAACACTATGGCATTTACTGAATTGCCAACATGACCAAACAGCTTAGGTCCAAGACATGGTCCTGACAGCTACAGTCAAGCAGATGCATAAAATAATACCAACCAATGGAGGATGACTGCCTAGGAGACCAGTGGTTGAAGGGCAGGGGGACAACCAGATCAGAGCACTCGGCAAGAATAGGAGACAGTTTCAGATGGCCAGAATCCCACAAGAAAGGACATGAGTGACAGCTTCTGGTCAGGGGCAGTTTTAGCTAGAACTCAGGACTCTCTGTCATTGCCACAAGGAAACCTTGTCACCACAAATCTTGAGATCGGGGACCCTCTTCCTTGGGAGTCTGTAAATCAGAGGAACAGACAGAAACTTCTGCCCATGAGTATGGTAACAATACATCAGATGTCCTCGGTGATCCAGTATCGGCCTCCTGCTAGCTGGGAGGGAGGCTATCTAGGGCATCGTTCTGACAGAATGATGACACCTATTTTCCCTCCTAATCTCAGCACAAACACTTCCCCTATGGAAATGGTTGTTAAAGGGGACCTTTTCTTAAGACCCTTCCAGGGCACTCTGCTAGGCCCTGGTGAACGCAAATGTCCTGTTTTCTGGGATCTTAGTCTAATGGGTAACCCCCCATCAACTGCAGCTCAATATGTGTACAGTGAAAGGAGGCCAAGAGGGTGCCTGCTGAGACAGGAGGGGCAGCTGTCTACACAGGAAAAGGGTAGAGCACCCTCGGAGGCTGACAGGAGCCCTGGGTGGGGGCCTGCCCTCTACACCTCTTTCCTGGGATGGGCTTGTCTCCAGAGTGGGAGCTCTGTACAGACAGGAGGTGCCCCCCCGCCCCACACACACACCAGACCCCGGCTCCTATGCTCTTGACACTGGGCTGGACACACGGCAGGCCGCTGACAGAGGTTTGAAAATGTGCATGGAGTGTGTGTTAGCAGTCCCAGGAGGAAGGAACAAATGGGCAGAGAGGAAGAGGGGGCTATGCTAAAGAACAGGGCCTAAATTGGTGTTGTGTGCAGAGGGTAGTCACCAACAACTTCCCAGGAAGGCAGTGACAAGACAGATACTGTACCAAAGTTGACAGAAATATACGGGAGATGGGAGGGCAGGGAGGGGTTCGCTTGGCTGTGCTTGGAGGTCACTGAGGTGGCTCAGGCCTGGGGTGCAGGGAGCAGCAGAGGGATGAGATGATTCTACCACTAATTTGCTGAGTGCCCGTCTCTCTGGGACTCTGGTTCATGGTCTATAAAATGGGCATAATACTCACCTATACCTGATGGGTGGGGGAGTGGAATGGGGAGCAAACACATAGATAGCGCAGGTAGGGAGCCCAGAGGGTTACCAAGGTCCCCTTTCCCCCAGGTCACACCATCTGCATCTTCTACCTGCGGACTTCCTGTGGTCTCTGAGGTTGAGGAATGGCACCCTTTCCTGCAGGTGCTAATACATATAAGAGGACAGGTTCCTTGTTTCCTTCAACTACCTCTCAGGAACACAGAGAAAGAGGAAACTATTTGTGTTGACGGTTTTTCACCTCACTAGCAAAAGCAGCCCTAATCGGGTCAGGTAAGTGGTGACCCAATGAGGACAACTGCCCTGCTCTATGGGTTACATGGGTACACAGAGCAACCAAACTGGAAGAGTCCACTTGCCTTCAGCTATCTTTTAGGGATTTGGACATTTTTATTCATTAATGAAAGGCAACTTAGGAGTAATGTTACCACATTTCCTACCTAGAAAAACGGGTGTGAGAGACACACAGGGGA
>NW_005880597.1:0-6257 GCF_000147115.1 Myotis lucifugus | reverse complement strand
GGATATTTTTTAGCTCTCTCCCACATTCCTTCTCTAACAGAGGTTTACTTTGCCTTCTGCAGTAGAGATGAGCACATCTTTCTTCTTGGACTGATGTTGTTAGGGAGAGGGTGGCAGAGAGCGTAGAAGAGGTGAATCCTCAGACTCCCTCCTTGGGAAGATTTAGTGATGCCTGGCACCTCTATCCATTTTAGCTGGAAGATTGGGAAACATTAACTGTTAAGACTGCTTTTATTTTTCTCAGTCTGCTGAAAATAGTTTCCTACAACTGAGTATATGCACTAAAGTGAAACACTATAGTTGGAAGGGACTTTTAAAAGGTACAGGCCTAAACCCCTGATGAGGAAATGGAGGCCCAGAGTTGTGGTATTTCTTGCCCAAGGTCACACAGTTACTGAAAGATTAAGGACTGAAATGCTAATTATCCAAACATCCCCCCCTCCCCCCTACCATATTGAGCACTTATTTATTCTGTTGGAGAGAGATTTTCTGGGGAGAATTAAATTTTTTTTCAATTACAGTTTACATTTAGTATTATTTTGTATTAGTTTCAGGTGTACACCATAGTAATTAGACAATCATATACTTTACAAAGTGATCCCCCCATACATACCACACTCAACTTTTCTTGCAACAATGAACAACTGATTTCCTTTCTCTTTTTGACTTTCTTTTTTCCTTTCTTTCTTTCTTTCTTTCTTTCTTTCTTTCTTTCTTTCTTCCTTTCTTTCTGCCTTCCTTTCTTTCTTTCTTTCTTTCTTTCTTTCTTTCTTTCTTTCTTTCTTTCTTTCTTTCTTCTTTCTTTTCTCTCTCTCTCTCTCTCTCTCTCTCTCTCTCTCTCTCTCTCTCTCTCTCTCTCTCTCCTTCCTTCCTTCCTTCTTTGAATTGAATAAAAATTGAAACCAAAGATTAAAAGTATTGCATTCCTTAACCACCAACCTGTCTAGTCCCTCAAGCACCATTAAGAAGCTTTCAACAGTTTCTTTGAACTAAAACTTGTCATTCAGGTTCTCGGCCTAGGTACAACCTCATGATTTATATTTTTATAACTTGAAAATAATTCCTTATATATTTTACATTCTTTAACTTCACAAAACTCAGGTTTTCTTTGTACTATCTATTTCAGATTGATTTGCTATAGATGGGTGGCTAACACAGTTATTGATTTTCTATAGATGAGTGGCTAACACAGCTATTCAATTCATTTAAAATATATTCATTGAAGCAGTGAGTGAAATTTTGTGACATAGTCAACAAAATTTAGCACAGTTTCATGCACCCAGACTTATTTTAACACGTGAGATATAATTTTAACTTGCCTTTATACTACTAGAATTTTGAAATTGGAAAACATAAAACTTGAACACTAGTCTAGTTTTATGAGTAGCTGGTACCCAGAAAAGTTCAATGGCACACATGCCAAAGGGTCATATAGTTAATTAACAAATAGAAATCAACACTAGAACCTAAGTCTACTGGGTGGACAACCAGTTCAATTGTTTAATGCACCACAGCATGTTGCCTCACCAAATGCAGTTGACAGATTAATACAGAACTATGTGCTTCTTTCCAGTCCCTAAATAAACTTTGTTCTTTGAAGGGTTTTTTTTCTATAATTCTTTTTATTTGGGGATGGGGAGAAAGGAGAATGTTTTGATTCTGTCTTCCTTTCTTGGGTTCCACCTTTCTTTCATTTGTGGGCCTTTGCTTCAGTTACCCTACTGAGATGGTAAACAAACCTCCAGGTTCTTTTCTGAATTCATAAAAGAAGAAAGAAAGGGAAAAAAACACAAACAAACACAGTTCCTTGCACTTATGAAACAGTTTCCTTCCTGGTTGGCATAAGCCATCAGTTCTTTTGAAAGTAGCTGTAGCTCCGCCGCCATGGCTCAGCGGTTGAGTGTCAACCTCTGAACCAGGAGGTCATGGTTTTATTCCCATTCAGGACACATGACCAGGTTTCCGGCTCAATCCCCAGTGTGGGGCATGCAGGAGGCAGCCAATTAACTATTCTCTCTCATCATTGATGTTTCTATCTATCTCTCCCTCTCCCTTCCTCTCTGAAATCAATAAAAAATATATTCTTTTTTTAAAAGAAAAGAAAGTAGCTGTATCAAGAAATCTGTACAATTCCTTAAGGATTGGGGCATAGTAGTAGTGGGTGAAATTAGGCTGAGTTTATAGTATATTTATCCCATGTTCTAAGGCTATTAAATCACGTTGTTTACCCATATCTTCAGAAAAAAATCACTTCTACTGTCATGGTAAACAACCCGCTTCCCTATTTATAATGGTCTGGCTCTCTAGCAAATTCAGCGCAAAATTATAGCTAATTTGCCTACAAACGTCAAGTGGTCATAATAATCTGGCCACTCAGTGTTTGTTTCAACCTTTTCAACTGTATAACTTCACCCTGAGAGAAAGAGGATAACTTGTCTTTTCACTAACTTTCCCTCTTAGTCAACTCTGAATCCCATCCCCTTTACTCTCAGAAGATTAAATTGTGACATTCCACTGATTTTATTTCTGAACTCTCTCCCTTATGGCCACCTTTGAGAATAAACTTTCAACTGCATTATCCTAATTCAGATGCTAATAAACTCTTTGAGACCCAGACTCTTCTACTGACTTCAAAATGTCTCCCTGCCTCTGTATTTTCTTAACTTCAGTCCTTGCAAAATATCTCCATTTTCCTTAAATGTCCAACAGCATAAGAATTTTGATTACTGTTAATCACTCCTTTCTTGACACTCAGTTTCTTTGACTAGCAAATCAACTCCCTCTCCTGAGTCTCCCCCAACCCTTTTACTAACATTTAGTCTCTTCTTTGCAGGTTCCTCTTCCTCTGCCTGCCAATCTCTTTAATATGGCACCCTCCTCTCTTCTCAATATACAAGCTCTGCTGGCCAAATGCATTTACTCAACCAATACCCAGCTGGTCCTTCACAAAGCTACATCTCCAGGCCAGATCTCTCTCTCATATCTTGCAGATAAAGAGCTAGGAGTTATTGTGTCTAGTAAATAAGCCCTGGTCCATGGAGCTATTGAAATTCAAATCTAAATTAAGTAAAATTTAATATAATTTAAAATTCAATTTCACTAGTTTTCACTAGCCACGTGAGGTTAGTGAAAACTACCACACTGCACAGCACAAATATAGAAAACATGTTCATCAATGCAGAAAGTCCTATTGCACAGTACTGCTCTAGAATTTTCTACAAATTACATCTGAAATTTCTCTTAGCTGAATGTCCAAATCTGTTCTTCTATATGAATTTTCTCTCCTGTCTCCTCCATCTCTAACGCTAGTGCTACCAACTTAGTGCCCATAAACTTTGCAATAGTATCCTAACAACCACCCTGCCCACACTCCTACACACTCCCTCACCCTCCTAAAATTCATTTTTCACAATGCAGCCAAGAGTCTCTTTCCAAAATGTAAATCCGGTTGTGTCGATCTCCTAGTAATAAGTTTTCATTGGTTTCCCAGTAGCTATACATATAACCACATAATTTATCACCTAAATCCAGATAATTTTGATAATAAAAGGGGATGCTTTTACTAATTATGCTGCTAAAATAGGACTAAAATGGGGCTTTCTCCAGTAAATCAGTATGTATGGTCACCCTGCAAAGATTTTGAATTTCTTAGCTTAGTTGATGAGCTCTGGCCCTGTCCATTTCTTCAAGTCTATAGACCTACTTGCCCTTCACCAATCATAATGTACTGTTTTATACTTTTGTGAATTTACTTCTTCTGATCCCTATGCCTACATTTCCAGTACTCTGTCATGCCTGTAATGTAGAATTTTAAATGTCATATATAAGCACTATATACTCTATTATGTTAAATTATATGTATTTCCTGCTTTTGAAATAATATATAATTCTCAAAGAAATTTAGGAAATGTAAAAGAGTTAAAAAAAAAGCATTCACATTCCTACCAGTCAGAGCCAATTACAGTTAATACTTCATTGTGTATTTTTATCTATCTGTGTATACACATGTAATTTTCTTTCCAAAATTTAATTTTTACTATTTTGCAGCCAGCTTTTATCATGTAATATATTATTTGTTTTTTCTCATGTCACTAATATTCTTTATAACAAGAGTTTTAATGACTGAATATTTTTTCATTGTATGAAGATGTAATAGTTTTTAGCTAATGTTGTGTTGGATATTGCTTGGTATTGATAAAATTGATAAGATAATTAAATACATTTTCTCATTAAAAAAAGCAATTCATATTCACCATACACTTCTTGAAGGAAAATACACAAAGAAGAAAAGAAACTTATATCACATTCTAGAAAGTGACTCATATAATGTTTGAAATGTAAGTCTGTATGAGACATATTCCTGAAATTGCTATTAACTCAATGAAAAAGCATTGCATTTCTAGAACTATGGACATTGAAAATGTCAAGAATGCAAATATTGTAAAAAGGTAGATTTTTTTTCACAGCTATGGATATTTTCCTCTTGATATCTACTACTGCCACTAACCTATGTTCTTCTAAACACATACATGTTAAACATGTTTGTAAGAAGTACTTTGTAAGGTGTGTAACAGCATTCCAGAAAGCTACCCATGAACAGTAAGATAGAATGTAACCTTTCTGAAAATTTCCACTGCATTTTAATGACAGATGAAATAGAGATTTATTTTTTAAGTGTTATGTAAAATTTCTGACCTGGGAATTTTTGAAAATATAAATATTCCTCCCCAAAATTTAAAACTTAACCAAGCATAATTAGACCTGAACTTTTAGTTCTAGGAAGCATAAATATGATCAATGATCATAGATACATCACATTTGCCATTTCAGCAAGTGAAAGTTAGACTTGTGACTATGTGAATATGTGCCAAACACTACCATAATTTTATTACTTGTTGCTGTTCTGCTAATTTTAAAATGACTTCATTCAATCTCAATTAAATTTTTAATATGCTATATCGTGGTACTCATTTGGCAGGAAACTGTCACAGATTTATTCTGGTGGGCTCTGCACACTTACCATTGCAAAGGTATTTTAAATACGTTCTTTCAAAAACAGAGATATCAAAATGTTTAAAAAGCATGCCACAGGCAAGAATACATAGTGACTGAGTAATACTAATATGCAATTGGATTTTGGAAGAAGTAGTTCAGAACTAAAGAAATACCAGTAATTATTCTCTACTCTAAGCCCTAAACATACACATAGTATAAGACCCACAAGCCATGGTTGAATAAACACAACCTCCAGAGATTGAGCAGAATGTTAGCAAACTCACACCAGCATATAAACATCGGCAAGCAGCAGCCATGTTTGCACAGGAGACATAAGAGGTACAGTGACCCTTGCCCATTCTGAACTGGGCTTTGAACAGTCTGTCACTTACCTTTGTGGATGGTGGATGGGTGTATCTGGAAAACATCAGGAGGGAGAGTATAGCCTACAGGCTGCACACACTTGTTCAGGCTGATTACAGAAATATAAAAGTGCCCACAAACACACGTGGGAGTCTTTGGTCAAAGAAGGAAAGCAAGCAAGCTAAGGTGAGTGGCCCAGAGCAAAGCTGAAGGCACTGCAATGTGCTGATTATTTCAGGGGATGTAGCCTTTGTATGTTTACTAGTGAATCAAGTGTGGCATGGAAAAAGGTGCTAATTCTGATGTCTAGTGGTGAGTCCAAATCAGTGCAAATAAATTACTCTGCCTGAGTGTTCAATTTAATTGATGTCATTTCAGATTGCCAATATATTGATAGTGTTACCAGACAGGGCCAGGCCCAGAGCAGGTCTGCGTTGGGCCACTGGTAGTGTATGGGTTCTCAACTTCATGCAGGAAAGATTTTACAAGACAAGTGCAGGTGATTTTGAGAGCATGTTTATTAAAGCTGGGGACAGTGAAACAAGGAAGGGCTTAGGATAGAAGAAGCAACAGGAGAGAGAGCCTAGGCAGGGCTGCTTCAGCTCCCTGGGAAGTCAGAGAAAATGGGACCTTGGAGACAGGTTCAGGGGGTTAGCTGGGGACGAAACGCCACTGCCCATTGCTCCGCTGGTTCCAAGTCTTGTGCCCCTTGCAAGTCTCATGGAGTCCCCTAGAGTTTGGGAGATGCACGCCTGAGAGGGAAGAAGAGGGAAAATGGAAAGGGTTGGGTGTGCTCCCAGGAGGGTGTGTACTGAGTCCTTCTGTTTGGGGGATTTTTAAAGATGGGGCATTTGGTAGGGGAGGATCTCAATAGAATATTCATGCGCCAAAATAAGATT
>NW_005880596.1:0-6258 GCF_000147115.1 Myotis lucifugus | reverse complement strand
AGTAAATTTTACTAGACAAACAGTTGAGGTTGAGTTCTGACAAATTCCCGGTCAGGACATATGCCCGGGTTGCGGGCCCGATCCCCAATCCTGCCACAGGCAGCTGATCAATGATTCTCTCTCATCATTGATGCTTCTATCTCTCTCCCTCTCCCTTCCTGTCTGAAATCAATGGAAATATATTTTTTAAAATAAAAAATATGTTCATTTTTTTGCTGTTGGGAAAGAATCGGAGAAAGAATCAATCTTAGCAGAAATCCCCCCAAATATTTAAAAAATAAGAGAAATACAAAACAAATCAAGGGATTACATTGAAGCACTGACGCAATCACAAAGGACTAGTCAACAAAACACTATTATAAACCTCAACCAAGATTCTTTTTTTTAAAAAATATATTTTATTGATTTTTTACAGAGAGGAAGGGAGAGAGATAGAGAGTTAGAAACATCGATGAGAGAGAAACATCGATCAGCTGCCTCCTGCACATCTCCTACTGGGGATGTTGCCCGCAACCCAGGTACATGCCCTTGACCAGAATCGAACCTGGGACCTTTCAGTCTGCAGGCTGACGCTCTATCCACTGAGCAAAACCGGTTTCGGCTCAACCAAGATTCTGAAATGTTGTTTTATTTCCCTTTTACTAACAATGCATCGTGCCGTGTAACCTATTTATCATGACCTCTCAAGAGTTGAGCAAGGCACAGGAGAAGAGATAGACACCCAGAGAAGGAGCAGGAAGTAGGTAAAGGAAATAGCAGAAAGGAATAAGAGCACAATGAAGCGTGATAGCGGGGCCAGAGGGGAACAGGAATTACTGCCAGGAGGCTTGCAAGTATGTGTACGCTATTTGCCTTTGATTGGAAACTATCAACAGGGGAAGGTGTTGATATAATCGCTGAGGTTACTTAGTTCTTATTCTCCAAGACACAGTTGGTTTGGGGCACGGATCCCAAATGAGATTAGCCTCCTCTAACACCACCTCACCGGTAGCATTGTTTTTGTTACACAAGGGTGATCCAGCTTATCGGGCCGTGCTAGTTGGGATTGAATTTTGCTGTATTCACTTTACAACCCAAGGCATTCTTCAGTCAGTTCCTTTAAACTGGGACTTAAAATGATGAAGCTGAGACAGCCCCAAATAATGGATCTACTTAGTCTGTAGAACAGATCATCAACAGGTCTAGATCGAACTAGTTAGAAGAGAACGATTTACTGTCCAGTGGCCTCAGTTTTGGAGAGAATCACGGTCTCGGAAATTAAAGTTGTTTTCTTTGATTCAAAGAAGGCTACAAATAGTAAGTTCTGCAATATAGTCTGAAAAATATATGTAAGCGTATACATGTTGTTCTTTGCAGTTTTAGGATTTAGGGGATTACTATGATTAAAATCAATCTAGCTGCAGGTCATTAGCCACATGCCTTTGACTCATCAAAGAATCCTGTGTGGGGAACAGTATGGCTAGAATATATACTATTTGAATGCTGTGCAGCACTGTTTTCTGGTTGCGAAGTACTTGCATTTATTGTAAGTGGAATTGACCGTCTGCTGCCTTGATCTGTATAAAGATACTGCTCAGGCAGATACTAGCACACTGATTTTTATGTATAGACTTTTTTATATATAGACATTTTCTTTGCCAGTTCTGGTTATCAAATTTCCAACTTTTAAAATAAAACACCCTTATTGATAAAAGTGTAGAGTATATAACTGTGATGGTATGTATATTAGCTCATAAATTACATGCATGCACTGTTATTCTCACAAATTATGTTAACTTAAAGCCAAAAAAATTATAAGGGACTGAGATAAATAAATACGAGCATATATTTCTTGCATACAAATATTTTGGGATGTGTGTGCCTCACAGTAGAGACCACCAATCTGAAGGATTTGCAGAATTTAACTAAAAGTATATACAGTGTGGGGAATTCTGAAGTTAGCTCCAAGCTTTATTTTCTCTCTTTTTAAATTTATAGTAGCTGCATTTCATTGGGTTTTGACATATGTTTGATCTAAGGGAAATGAATTTTCTTATGGGTAGAAGGGTTCAGGAGACTCATGCAGTCGCGTATTCATAAAAACTAATGGATAACCAAGTTTAAGGATAGTTTACTGTAACCCCTACTGAGTTTCAGACAACACTGGGCAATTTGTTTCCTCAGAATTGATACATATAACTCTTGCAAACCAACGAACTCTCTAGAATGTAATTCACTTACCAGATGTGTAAGAGTCTGATGACATTTATATTTTGTGTGTGTGTGTGTGTGTGTGTGTGTGTGTGTGTGTGTGTGTGACAACTCCATTTCCGCCCTGACTGGCTCAGCTTTATTGGCTTTGCTGAGAGCGAAGGGGCCAGTCTTACCATACCTTAACCTTTTGAGCCAAGGAATAGTCTTAGCAGCAGGCCCTGCACATGGTCTCCTTGTGCTTGGCCAACTCGGGGGGCTCAGGAAAGCCAAGGAGAAGGCTGGGCTTTGGGGAAGTCGCTGGGCAGGCAGAGTTGATTCTGGAAGGATGAGAGATAGTGGGCCCTGCTCTGGGATGTGACACTATTACCTGTTGATTTCCTGTAACCAACCAGGAGCCCCAGCCATGTCAAAGCTGGGTGTTCTAGCTCTGGTCTGCCTGGTCAGCATTCTCTTATGAACCCGAAGGACCCGACAGGGTTCCAAGCCCTTCCTCACACCATCACATCAGTGTAGTTCACTGAGTCCATTAGAATAGCAGGAGTGCTTTCTTGCAGCCCATAAGTGTTTTGAACTAACAGATCAGGCTTTTAAAAATAGATATCTCTTTGGCTAGCGCCAGAAATCAGTCTGTTGTTGAATCAGTTTCAGTGAGATTCAGTGGCATGTTGGGTGCCCAACAGGAGTCAATGCCTCCAAAATAAATAAAATTTTAGCTAACGATGTGGACTTCCTCATTTAGGTTTTCATAATTTTAAAAATGGGTAATGTTTTTCTTGACAGAAAACACCCGTGAAGTGGACAGGAAATACCCTGTTTGACAGAGAGTACTTCAGATTCAGGATTTTTTGGTTTGTTTGCTTATGAAAGCAACTGATGTTCCTCATTGAAAACTTGGAAACCCTATACAAGTATAAAGAAAAACAAAATCAGCAAAATTCTAGCAATCTCACTGTTAAAATTTAATGTATTTCTTTTGACTCCTTTCTTCCCTCCTTTTACCGGTCTTTCTTTTCTTTTTGTTGCGAATGGAGGCTGTGTTGTATGGGATATTTTGTTTTATATTTCATCTTCCCCCTACACAAACATCATGAGTACTTCCACAAGCAATTAACCTACTCCAAAACAGTATTTAAAATATTACAAATGGATCTTTGTGTATTTCATTATCTTCTTTTGGAAATTAAAGGAATTTTCCCCTTGAAAGAGAACATTTGATTTGATATTGTAATTTCCTGGGAACAATGTATTCTTGTCATGAGACATAATCATTTTATGGAAAGAGGCAGTTCACTCTTCCCCTCGATCCACTGCATCTCTAAGGCAAACATGGGAAACAGGTGTGCGAGGAGGCACCGTATTAAAAGATGCTCATAGAAATCTAAGGAAAAATGCAAATGGTGTTTAATGCTAATTTCATAGCTCTGCACATTCATGGGTATTTTATTGTTGTTGTTCTTTTGCCTTAATTGACCACGAGTTTGATGTTGCCTCAATTTACTACAGATTTCTGGCCAACGAGCTTATTTTTGATTGAAGTTAGTCATGAGCTTCCCAGGCGCCATCTCCTGGTTTTGTGGGTTTCCGCGGAATCCGAGTCAGGCCCATTGAGTAGTTCCTGTGACCGAAAGCCAGAAGATAGAACCGAAGGAAAATACCCTGTTCTGGAAAAATAAGCCCCCCCGAAGGACCTGCGTGTCTTTCCTGATTTCTTTTTCTTCCTAAATGAAGAACTAAAACTGAAACAAGAAACAGCATTTTCAATTTAATTAAAACAATCCAGACTTCTAGAAAGAAGTAATTAAATTACCAGGGTTCGTAGTGCAGCCAAGTGTCTTATTATGTTCTTATTACTTTACTACTAGGCTACTATTTTTATTTTTTTCCCTTTCAAACGTATCTGAACACGTTGGAACTAACGGCAAGTAGGTTTTTGTTTGTTTGTTTGGATCACCATCAGCAACATTTTATGGGGGAAACGATAGCAGATCTTTGGTAGAAATGGGATTAGATGTAAAATGTTCTGTCCTCACCCTGAGACGGTGATGATGAGAAGATCATCATTAATTCATGTGTCCTGCGTGCTGGGCTTTATGCTTCAGCTGGTTTACTCTCTCAGCAACTCTGGGGAGGTTTTTTAAATAACTTGTTATAGCTAGTAAGCAGCAAAGGCACACCTGGCATTCATGTTTGTTTTATTCCGCAGCCTATATTTCTCAAACTTTTTTTATTTTATATTTTTATTGATTTCAGAGAGGAAGGGAAAGGGAGAGATAGACACATCAATGATGAGAGAAAATCATTGATCGGCTGCCTCCTGCACACCCCACACTGGGGATCAAGCCCGCAACCCGGGCATGTGCCCTGATCCAAAATCAAACTACTTGAGCCACACTGGCCAGGTTTCAAACTTTTTATTCCATCAGAGCAATTGACCTATTTTCTTAAAACAAACAAACAAACAAAAACCTAACACCTAACATGGTACAGGAAACTTTGAGTTTATTCTAAAGGTAACTCTTCTATATGTGGCCAAAGATGGAGAAAGAAATAAATGGAGTATTAATATACCTATAGGCTAATGTATCCTTGAGAAAAAGTGTGAATAGGCTTTTATTACCGTTTTATTATATCTTAATGCAACAGAAAGGAGAAACAGGAAATTGTTCCTAATGTTACTCAGATTCAGTAGATACTTACTGAGCATCTACTATGTCTTAGAAGCCAGCTGTTCACACAAGTATTAACCACACAGAACCACTTAGGAGAGATATTTCCAAGTCTCTACACAAAGGCACTGAAGCTTAGAGAGTTAAGTAACCTTTCACTAATAATATAGAACCAGTATAAAAACATAGGTCTTGCCTTGAAAAGCAGTATTCTTCTATTGTGTCTTTCTTCAGTGCCATTGTTAGAGGATATCCATGAAAATTTGTACATAAAACTTTATTTTAAAATAGGCAAGATTTGTGCAGTGCTTACTTTGTTTTGAATGGCAAGAAAAGTGTGGTAGCAATTGCCGATTTCTATCTGTAACTGTGTTTGAGATATTGGATGTCTGGAGTTTTGATACATGTAGCCAGTTTAAAATAATCATGAAATTATTATATCGATTCTGCCCAAAATGAACCATTTCTCATCTTACTCTTCAATGGATGGTCACTTGGATTTTTGCCTGTTTGTTATTTATGCTATATTTACTCGGCATTTATATTTTAGGTAGGGGGTGTGTCAACATTCTTAATCTTTGTCAAATCCATTGGCAGGCACATTTATCCTAGTGTTTGGTCAGTTGCTTAGGGGACAAAACCAAACAGCATATTGGTTGTGTTATGTTGGGCTTTGTGGTTTTACAGTGTAGGAAGTCCAGTCCTTGTTTAATATCATGCAACCATTTCTGTTCTAAAATGTTTTCTACTATATGTAACCAGTGGTTTAAAAAAGTATCTGGAGGAGACTGAAGAAATTTAGATTCCAAAACAAAGCAACGGTGCCAGAATCTAATCAATCAGGAATTCCTTTGTTTCTGCAACAATTAAACATTGGAAAATGACTTTTGGTGAATGGGAACTGATTTGAGTGTGGTTTGGAGTAAAGAATGTGGGCTGTCGAGTCAGATAGCTCCAGGTTGACTATCTGGGCTCTGCTCTTCATTTGTCAAATGAGATAAGAGTCCCTCACTCGCAGGGCTGTTTTGAGGAGCGCACAATAAAATCGATGCGCAGTGCCAGACGAAAAGCAGATGGCTATTATTACTTCCTAGTACTTCCAGCTCGATTCCTAAACATATAAAACATGTGGATTTTGAGAATGTTCAAATGTTAAGACTCAAAAATTAAAGAATTTAGGATACGGCCTTGATTCGAACGTGGTCGTTGCAAGTCACATGATCCCATTCTCTCCCTAGAAATTATCCAAAACGAGGTCATGAGAAACAAAAATGTAAACAACCATTTTTGGTGAGAGTGAGAGACGGCTAAAACCCCAGGTTACCCCCCAAAGGAATTTCTGCCACAGCTGTGGAGCGTGTACGGCAGGATGCGGACATGGACAGGAGTGGGGACAGGA
>NW_005880595.1:0-6259 GCF_000147115.1 Myotis lucifugus | reverse complement strand
TGTTTCTTACATTTTGTGTTTTCTCATCTTTATTCCCACCACCCAGAAATACCAGTACTGATATTTTAAAATATTTGCTTCAAGTTGATTTTTCTGCTCATATTCTTTAAAATTACATGATGTGGAATATAGAATCTATTTAGAAATTAAAAAATTACACACAATACTAAAGGCCCTCCTGATTTCCACATCCTGATTCCTCTGCCCTGCTCCTTAGAAGCACTATTCTAAATTTGCTTGTAGCCTTCCAATCTCGTTTTACATAATCCACAGAAAGCAAATATACTATTTTTAAAAATATACCTGAATGGTATCATACATTATATATTTATCCTTTTGCCAGTTACTTTTACGAATGCACCATATTTTACTTAGCTGGTTCTCTATTAATGGGCTTTAAGGCTATTTGTTTCCATTATTACAAAGAATGTGATAATGAACATCTGTATTTCTCCCTCTCCCCACCTGCATATCTACACCTCCCCCAGTCTGTGTGTGTGTGTGTGTGTGTGTGTGTGTGTGTGTGTTCCATTACCTTTATTTGTTCTGAAAGTCATGATGTCTCTGGTCATAAATCCTTCCAGTTATCCCTCATACAAGGGTTGACCTTACCATCTCATGCTACAGTGTTTATAAAGTCTCTAACAACCTTTTCTTTTTAACACTTTTATAGATATACAATTTATATACCATAAAATTAATCAGTTTTAAGTGCTCAATTCAGTAGTGTTCTTAAAGTAAATTTATAGAATCGTGCAATCATCACTATCACTTAATTTTAGACCAGTTCCCATCACCCCAAAAGGAACCCCATGCCCATGTGGAGTCAGTCTCCAATCTTACCACTGGTCATGGGCAAAAATGAAACCATACAATATGCATTCTTTTATGTCTCACTTCTTCCAGTTAGCATGTTTTTGAGGTTCATCCATGTCATAGCATGTCCCAATACTTTGTTACATTTTATTGCTTAATAGTATTCCATTGTATGGATATGACACCTCTGTTTCTCCAGTTGAGTTGTTTCCAATTTATGGATATCCTATATAATAAAAGCCTAATATGCAAATTGACCGAATAGCAGAACAACCAGTGGAATGACCAGTTGCTATGATGCACACTTACCACCAAGGGGCAGACACTCAACTCAGGAGCTGCCCCCAGCTTGCAGGCCCCCGGCCAGCCAAGGCAGGACCCAGCGGGGGTCCCCCAGATTGCCCCGCCAGTCACCTCCCACAGAGGTAGCAGGGGGCGGGGCCAGCGAGTGGGCGGTTCCAGGCCAGCCAAGGCGGATGCCAGCGGAGGCAACCTGGTCACCCGCTGGATGCCCCACAGATCAGCCCTGATCGCCAGCCAGGCTAGGGACCTTACCCGCGCACAAATTTCGTGCACCGGCCCTTAGTTATAAATACTAGTAATGCTGCTATGAATATTCATGTGTAAATGCTTGTGTGGACATGTTTTTATTTCTCTTAGATAAATTTCTAGGAGTAAAACTGCTTAGTATGGTAATTTAATGATTAACATTCTGACAAATTGCCAAATGTTTCCAAAGTGGTTGCACCATTTCACATTTCCACCAGCAATGTACGAGAATTTCAATTTCTTTACATCCTCAACAATGTTTGCCTTTTCCTTCTTCCTTTTCTTAATACTTAATTTTTTACACATATATGTGTTTCTATTCAGAATATACCTAAAAAGTGAGTTTTTGGGTGACAGTTTATAGCCATTATCAGTTTAATAGATACAATCAAATCATCTCAGGAGTGGCTATCCCAATTTACATGTAACATGCTTATCATACACGATACTGTGTGACTTATTCATCTTTGCTAACCTGGTAAATGAAAACAGACAAACAAACAAAAAAACTCAGTATCTCATTTAAAGTCACATTTCATTAGTATTAGTGAACTAAAATATATTTTCTATTGATCATCTAAATTTTATCTATAGTAATTTACCTATTCATATCCTTTATTATATTTCTTCCTCATTTTTTGCATTTTTTAGAAATTGATTTTAGAGAGAGAAAGGGAGAGAGGGGAGAGGGAAGGAGAGAGAGAAAGGGAGAGGGAGGAGAGGGAGAGAGAGAGAGATAGAGAGAGAGAGAGAGAGAGAGAGAGAGAGAGAGATATCACATGATCAGTTGCCTCGAGCACGTGCCCTGATCAGGAATTGAGCCCTCCACCTTTTGTGCATGGGATGGTGCTCCAACCAACTGAGCCACACAGGCCAGGGCTCCTTCCTCATTTTTAATATTTTTGTTGACTTATAAAATGTGTTTTTTTAATTCTAGATATTAATCCTGTCAGTTTTATACATTGAAAATATTTTCCGTCAACCTCTTTCCTTAAGGAATTTGGAGCACTGTCAGAGTTCTGAGTGAAAACCTTTCTCTAAACATTCTCCTTGAATCCCATGCCTAAGAGCTGAACGATCCATCTTAAGAGTATTTTTCATTGGTTTCCTGGGGGCCCTATGAAACATGCATACAAACAAGACCTCTAGCTGCCTTTCTTAGGAGGACATATGAATTAAATGAGTATATTACAGAATGGTTAACGCAGGAACCAAAGGAGGCAACCCAAGTTCAAAGCATCCCATTTAGGACATTTTCTATCGTGAAATGGACACTCACCTCCAATGCTGATGGCAATGCTGACAGTGGATATTCTGTGCTACACCAACACATTCTCAATTCTCCATCTGATCTTGTGTCTTTGAGCCCAGTTCACAAAACTTCCTTGCAATATTAGTTTCTCATTAAGACACTGCCCTTAGCTCTGGCCAGTGTAGCTCAGTTGGCTGGGGACTGAGAGGTCACCAGTTTGATTCCCAATCAGGGCACATGCCCAGGTTGCAGGCTCAAACCCCAATAGGGGGCTGCAGGAGGCAGCCTATCAATGTTTCTCTCTCTCATTGATGTTTGTCTCTCTCCGCTTTTCCTTTCCTCTCTCTCTAAAAAATCAATAAAAATATTTAAATAAAAAGACACTGCTGCTAATATAACAAGTAAACCCTGGCCTAAGTACATACTTGTAATTATCTCCAGGGGAATAATTAATCTTCTCTACTACCAAGCAGAGTATTCTAATGGCAATCTTCCCAATCTCATATTAGAAGTAAATGCAAAATAAAAATTGTAAGCACCAGTTGGCATATTAATCCATAGGTTCAGTAGAGATTTTTCTTCAGTAACATTTAGATATGTTTAAGTTTTATGACTATATTTTTAAAAAGCATCTCTCTGAAAAACAGTTCAGGTCCTCTTTTGCCTATCAAGAAACTGTATTTATTTACCTGTCCAGTATTTCCTGAGTGCCTATTTCATGATGAGCAAAAACAGACATAACTGTTCAGTGGGAAAGAATGTACTACAAAAAAATGGCATGATTCTATGAAAACATGCAAGAGGGGACCCTTAATCTAGTGTGGGAAAATCAGACAGCACCTTCCTGAAAGTACAGTGATTGAAATGAAATGTGAAGGATATAATGAAGAGTTAAGCAGACAAAGAGAGAAGAGATATAGAGACTTCCAGACAGAAAACAGTGTGGCCTGATGAAAGAAAAGTATGAGGGTGAATTTCAGAAATCATAGCTTAAAAAAAGCCTACTTACCAAGTGAAATATAATAAAGAAATTAGTACTTATGTAAGTGTACTATTTATATCCTTGGTTAATTCCTCTGAGATGTTTCTATAATGTCAATAATGGAAGATCAGTTACATTAAATCTTCAATAATCCATATCAATGGAAACAGCAGACAAATCATTTTTAGTTTTAAATTAACCCCCTATTTTTTCCAATAGTAGATTAATTTATTTTACTCAAATCAATAAAAATATTTGATTGGTATTATCTTTTTTTAATGTTTATTTTTATTTATTTCAGAGAGGGAGAGGGAGAAATATTTAGAAACGTCAATGATGAGAATCATTGATCAGCTGCCTCCTGCACACACCCTAATGGGGATCGAGCCTACAACCTGGGCATGTGCCCTCACTGGGAATGGAACCGTGACCTCCTGGTTCATAGGTCGATCCTCAATCACTGAGCCACACCAGCCAGGCAATTTGTAATGTCTTAATAAGCACTAGCTAGCAGTACAGAAAGAATCATTTTGTGTTTGGGGCACACTTCTGAACACAACTTTCTGTCTTAAAAGTCAACAACAATGCCAATGCAATCATAGTAATAACAATGTTTTATTGTGTCTTACAAAGCACTCTAAGGAGTAGAAAGGAAGGAAATCAAACAAGAGAAAGGGGCCAAGTCATGACAGGCCTTATACATCAGGCTAAGAATAATCCCATCCTATATGCAATGGAGCACAGTAACAATAATTTTAAGCAAGGAGTAACCAGATTAGATTTGAGAGATGGCTAAGATAATTGAAGATAGGGAGACTGGTTAAGCAGCTATTTCCTTTTTTTATTTATTTTAAATTTTATCTTTATTATTGAAAGTATTACAGATGTCCCCTTTTGTCCCTATTGACCCCTATGCTATAAGCCTTCCCCAGGCCTATAGCACTATTGTCTGTGTCCATGGGTCATGCATATATGCATATAAATGTTTTGGTTAATATCTTCCTACCCCGACCCTCCCTTCCTTCCCTCTCAGATTCCTCAGTCTGTCATCAACAAGTGCTGGTGAAGATAAGGAGAAAAAGGAACCCTAGTACACTACTGGTGGGAATGCAGACTGGCGCAGCCACTATGGAAAACAGTATGGAGTTTCCTCAAAAAATTAAAATGGAACTGCCATTTGACCCAGAGACCCCACTTGTAGGAATATATCCTAAGAAACCCAGAACACCAATCAGAAAGAATATATGCACCCAGCAAGAGAAGATCAAGAAATAGTCCAAGTGCCCATCAGTAGATGAGTGAATAAAAAAGCCATGGTACATTTACACCATGGAATACTATGCAGCTGTAAAAAAAAAAAAAAAAAAAGTAGGATCTTTTAACCTTTGGGACAGCGTGGAGAGTATTATGCTAAGTGAAATAAGCCAGTCAAAGAAAGACAAGAATCACATGATCTCACTCATATGTAGAATCTAATGAAAAAAATAAACTGACAAACAAAATAGATCCGGAAACATGGAAACATGGAACAGACTGATGAAGCAACTATTTAGATATTCTTAAAAGTGATAAATATCTGAACAAAGCAAAAAAAAGTAAAATTGGAAAGGATGGAATAAATCACTGATAAGATCCAATCACCAATGAGAGGTAGGGAAAAGGAAAATGAAAGAATCTAGAATGACTTCCAGATTTCTGACTTATATGACTGGTAAGTCTCCATTTTTAGCAAAAAAATAGGGGGTATAAATTTAGGAAAAGATAACTTTCTCAATTTGATTTTCCAAGGAGCACATCCAGTAAAAATCAGATATGCCTAGAGTACAGAATCGATATATGTGTTGATCACAAAGTTGAGAAATACAGCAACAAGAAGTAGCGGTAGTTGAAATATTTGAGTGGATGACTCATTTGGGGAAACTTTATTATAAAGAAAAAAGCTCACAAACAGTATCAATGCTAGAAATCATTAATGATGTTTGCCAGAGCAGGTAGAATAAAAACCAAACTAAGAGGATTTAGAGTGTAAACAGAAAGTAAGAAAGTAGAAAGTGTGAATTAGCCTAGTAATTAAGAAGTTTGGCCCTGCATCAAAAGGTCACTGGTTCAATTACTAGTCAGGGCATATGCCAGGCTGTGGTTCTGTCTCAGTTGGGGCATGTATGGAAGGCAACTGATTGATGTTTCTCTTTCTCTCTCTCCCTCTCCCTCCTCTTTCTCTAAAACCAAATCAATAAAAACATTTTTTTATGAAGTTTGGTTGTGAAAGGAATTTAAGAAAAAGAAAATGATACAGCATAGAGGGAGTAAGTTTATATTTTCGTTACATTTTTCAAATGAGAAAAAGTTGGAATATACATATAATGTGTGTATATGTACATACACATACATACATAAAAACATAAATGGGAAGAAGAGAACAGAATGGAAGAGTTGAAAATATCGGCAGGCCTTTTAAAGCATGATATCAAAGACAAAAACTGTAAAATATAAACTTGATTACATAAAAACTTAAAATTTGATAACATTTAAGGATAAATAGGAAAAATTTGTAACATATATGGCCAGGAAAGGATTAATAATGGTAACAAATTACTGCATTCACAAATATTTCAACAGAAATATAAGCACAGGATGAGAACAAGTTATTTATTAAAAAT
>NW_005880594.1:0-6260 GCF_000147115.1 Myotis lucifugus | reverse complement strand
TCCCAACCCCCTTATCGGCCCCTGCTTTGTGGAGTGACAGGAAGGCAAGCACCCCAACCCCCTGATCGGCCCTGCTCTGTGCGTGACAGGGGGGTGGCGCCGCAACCTCCCCCATCGACCCTGCCTTGAGTGTGACAGGGAGCAGTGCCCCCAACCCCCCAATCGGCCCTACCCTGAGCTTGACTGAGGGTGGCATCGCAACCTCCTGATCCGCCCTGCTCTGTGCATGACAGGAGGCGGCGCCCCAACTCCCCAATGGGCCCTGCTCTGAGCCTGACCAGGGGCTGCACCTAGGGATTGGGCGTGCCCTCTGCCACTCGGGAGCAGACCTAAGCCAGCAGGTCATTATCTCCCGAGGGGTCCCAGACTGCGAGAGGGCACAGGCCGGGCTGGGGGACCCCCCCTCCCCTCCCGAATGCACAAATTTTTGTGCACTGGGCCTCTAGTTATTTAAATAAACCACAAATTATTTATCATATTTGCTTTGATGGGTATTTAGATTGTTTTCAGTTTTAGACTATTATAAATGTCTGCTATAAACATTCTTATACATTTTTCTTTGTAAATGCAAGTTTTCATTTTTCTTAAGTAAATACCTAGGAGAAAAATTCTTGACTCATAGGATAAATGCATACTTACATTTGTAAGAAACCATTAGACATTTCTCCAAATGGGTACATCATTTTATAGTTTTAATAGCAATGCTGGATAGTTCCAGTTACTTCATATCATCACCAACATTTGGTGTTGTTAGATTTTTAAATTTGCTTTAAAATGTTGAGCACCTTTCATGTATTTTTTGGTCATTTGTAGTAACTACTTTATTGACATATCTCTCCAGATAATTTGGACATTCTTAATGAAGTTCTTTGTCTTTTTATTATTTACTATTATGAGTCCTTTTCATATTCTGTATACAAGTTTTTTTTGTGTGCTTTTTTTTGTCAGGTACATGTGTTACAAATATTTTTCTCAGTAGGTAGCTTATCCTTTTTTAAATATTTCTTTTGATATATAGACATTTAAATTTTATATTGTTAAATTTACCAATTTTTATTTATTGGTAAGTACTTTCTTGGGATTGTTCCAAGAAACTTTTTCACAAAATGCAAAGATAGTCTATATATTTTTAGAAGTTTTATAGTTTAGAACTCTGATCAGTTTAAATTTATATGTGTGTTCATGTGTGTGAATGCCTGTGTGTGTGTGTGTGTGTGTGTAATGAGGTAGGAGGTTGAGATTCATTTTTGTTCTATACAGATATGTAGTTCTTCCAGCATGAATTGTTGACAAGACTTAAATTAACCTGATACCTTGGTTTCTGCTGTTTTAGGTGGTTCTGAGTCAGAGTACTCAAGATTCATTTACTATATACCGCTGTGGAGGAAAAGTGAGTGGGTGTTTATTTTGCTTTCTTGTGGGGGAAAATTACTAGCAGTAGAATAATAATGTTATCAATAATCACTAGGAGGGACTAAATTTTTATTAAGCTCTTGCTACTCTACCCCGATTATAATGAACACTTATATATAATGAACACAAAGATGCTCTTTAGTAGATATTAAAGCCAAAATCCAAACTCTTGTTTTCTGACTCTAGAGTTACTGTCTTAACCATGGCGTTCTCTGCCTTCTTCCATGGTGTGCTGACTTTGTTTCCCCGCTTACGCCTGAATGTAATGATTCCTTAATGCAATGGTTCCCAAACATTTTCCTCTCAGGTTTACTTTATACTCTTCAAAATTATTGAGAACTTCAAAGAGTTTTTGGTATATGGGTAAAATCTATTTACATTTATTGTATTAAAAATAAAAATGAGAAACTTTTAAAATATTGGTCAACTTATTTTTTAAAAATAACAATAATGAATCCATTGCAGATTAACATAAATAACATCTTTTAATGAAAACTATTTTCCAGAAAAATAATTGCTGAGAAGACTAGTGGTGTATGACATTTTTGCAGATCTCTTTATTATCTGGCGTAATAAAATATATCTGAATTTTTTGGTCTACTTCTCATTCTGTCTGTTGAGATATATTCTTTTTGTTGAAATACATTATATGAAGAAAATCTGGCCACACCTGAATACATGACTGGAAAAAGCAGTATTTTAATAGCCTTTTCAAATGATTATGGCTATGCTTTGATACTATATCAAACCCCCCCAAATGGTGGTTTCTTAAATATTAAATGCTACTTAAATCTGTTGCATTGTGGAATCTGAGACCATAGTTTATATTAGTGAACTTTTTTGTACTTAATTTAGGTGAATATTTTACCCATGAACAACTGAATAACAATGTGCATTGGTCCTTTGGAAAATATCACTTCACTCAGTTATACAGATTCTGGTGAGCATGAAAATGCATTGCTGAGACCTGTTACTGCAGGCGTATAGTTGACTAACAGCATCTGCTGCTGCCCTTCTGCATCCACCACAGCATTTGTATGAAGGTCATGCTTCCCATGGCTGCTCCCAGCCAAGGCATAGCTGAGCAGAAGTGTTAACGCAGTCCCATTGCTGCCAGATGCAAACTTCCTTAAACTGGTGACTTTGGCTCTGGAATCTGCCATTGGGCTGGCAGAACTATTTCTAGATCCGTGCATCGACCCCATCCACTTTCCTTCCTCTCTCCTTTGCAGGTTGTCAGACCTGAATTGTGGTCTGAAGGCTTTCCATGCTTTCTCTGGCTCTTCCCTCTATCCTTCAGAGGTATTTCCACCAACAACTCTCTTGAATGCCTAATCTCGTTTCAGCATCTGCTCTTCAGGGGACTAATACACAGATCTCTAAATGTTGACACATTTTATCATAGAATATCAAAACTCACATTCGTAAATATCACCACTGATCTCATCAGGAAAGTCTTTAAGTATTGGGAAGCTGTCAAGTACAAAGTGAAAGACAGGAGCGTTCCAAAATTCTAATTTTCACTTGAAAACTTGAAGTCTCTCATTTGCAACATGTACTGTCAGTTGTTTTCCTTGAAACAGCAGGCTTAGTCTCTTCAATTATGTGAACATTTCTGCCCAATACCCAAGTCTGAATAACCATAGTTTACTTATCAGCGGTTCTTTTTAGGGGAGCAAAGCTGCTAGTTCAGATCACAACTCAGATAATCAAGCAAGGTCCTTTCCTTGAGCAAAACCAATGGACTGTAGAATGCAGAGGAAGGGCTTTTAATTCACCTGTGCTATTTCATCATGCAGAGCATGAGAAAGATGTGTCTTAGGGTCAAGATTTAATAAAATTAATATTTTTAAAAATAGTTTTACTGCTTTTTCAAGGACATTCTTAAGTGAAACTGGCATAATATTTCCTGCGAGTGTGTGGCAATGAAGAATATAACGACTATTAATAGTGTTTGTTGCCAATGACCTGAACCCCCGTCGTTTTACTCATCATTGTTTTCACTCTCTCAGTGCAAAACCAACCCAGTAAGAAAGGCAAATGAAACCTTAGTATTAAAATGAAAAATAGTTTTGACCTTTAAGATCCTCTGAAAGGTCTACGGAACCCCCAGGTGTTCACAGATTATACTTTGAGAATCATTTCATGGAGGCATCAGGCTCTTATCAAGCACTCAATAGGTATAGGCCATCTTTTGAGGCCCAATGGGTGCAAAGTGGACAGTGCCAAATACTTGTCCTCAAAGAGCTCTGGCTTTTTAAAGTTTTTTATTGATTAAGTTATTACATATGTGTCCTTATCCCCACATTACCCCCCATCCCCCCCATTCATGCCCTCACCCCCCTGTTGTCTGTGTCCATTGGTTAGGCCTATATGCTTGCATATAAGTCCTTTGGTTGATCTCTCCCCCTTACCCCCACCCTCCCCTACCTTCCCTCTGAGGTTTGACGGTTTGATCAATGCTTCTCTGTCTCTGGATCTGTTTATGCTCATCAGTTTATGTTGTTCACTATAGTCCAAAATGAGTGAGATCATGTGATATTTATCTTTCTCTGACTAGCTTTTTAAAAGGGGCACACGTTATTAAATAAGTAGATTAGAGTCAGCGAAGTGTGTTGTGGAACAGACTCAGGATACTTTGGTGCTATTTGTAAGGGTCAGAGAAGTCCATATCAGGGAGGTGATTCTTGAATCAAGACTTGAAGATTGAAAACAAATGGAGATAGGCATGCCAGGAGGAGGAAATAACATAATGCAAAGATATGATGGCATGGCAGAATGTGATATGTTTGTACAACTATCTATAAAAAACAACAACAACACAGTAAAAATGTTATTTTAATCTACCTCAAAGAGTCCAAAAAGTTTCTGTTATATATTTTCCTGGAATTTAAATTTCCATATCATTACTCAACTAAGTAGACCCTTGGAAGGCACCACATTGTTTTGCCAGGTGTGGCAGATGCAGCCTTACTTTGTGACCCTGATGGCTACTTCTTAATAATTTCTTGGAACATTTTGTGGTTTTGTTTTTGTGTTTCAATAGGACCCCAAAATAAGACACATATGAATATTTCCCTAGTCATTCAAAATAGAACTCAGACCGATGTTATCACTGATTAAGAATTATATTATCCTCACATATGTATATGAAGCTCAAACGCCTTTATTCTCCAGTAGCTCAGACCCTGTTTTACTTCATATGTATATAAGCATGAATCTTAAAGTCTAAGCCAATGTTTTTCAAAGCATGCTGATGATTTGCTAAGCCATAAAGAAACCGGAATACTTTAGATTAGAAACCTGCAGTGCAAATAAATGTATTAGTGTGGTGTATATTGAATGTTTATTTATACAAACCTAAGATTGCTAGGGAGAGTTCAAACAAATCACTATGATTCCCATGTTTCCTAACAACCACCTGGGGGAGGAGTGCGATCTCCTCATTTAGCCTTAATCACTGGCAATCAGGGGCATTTGACAACTGGGAAATATCACACAAATTATTAGAAGAGCAATCATCAAAGATAATAAAGGATAGGAAGAAAAACAGTCTTCCCTGTGCCAGGGATTTATACACAATTATTTAAAATATTTAAAGACCTTTTTGCACCCCCTCCCAAGCCATCAGGTTTAAATCTGAGTTGTCTTTTTAACTGAACTCCACAGTCTCTAGTAGGCCAAGTATATTTTATTCGCAAAGTAAAACAAATGGATTTTATTTTAATACTGAGATTCAGATATTAGTTTTTGTATATTTCCTCAGCCGTTGGTGCCTGGGTGGAAGTTTTAGCTTTGTAGTCTCTCTTTATAAACCTGTTAATATTTCTAGACCAAGAAGTGCCTAAGTGTCCTGTCACCTTAGCTTTTATGTCAGAGATCTGAAATCATGTCCTCCGGTTCTGTATTTCACCACTCCAATCTCTGCCTTCAGCTGCCAGGAGAAGGAAGAGAGTTAGAGAATCCCTTGTTAGGTTTTGGGGGCCCTGTGTTCCTATTCCATTGACCAGATCTAATTACAAGACCCACCTAACTTCAGGAGAGGTTAGAAAACATGCTCTGTTTGTAGGCCCTGGAGGAAAGAGAGCTAAAGTTTGGTGAACACGATGCATTGTCTCAGCTACACACATCATTTTTTTCTTAGTGACTGTTGTCAGCATTATGGGTGGGTTGCATGTAGAAAAACCTCAAATCTGTCCTACCAAGAACATATTCATAATTTTGTCTGTTCACTCAACAAATATTGAACACCACTCTGAGCAGGACACTGGGCAATGCACTTGGTATGTGATACTAAACAGAGCATGTAACAGAGATATATAACAGACCTGCCTTCTGAAGCTTACAATCTCCTACTAGCTAGCACATCTATTTTCTCATCTGCTTCTTCATCTCAGAGCTGTTGATGGTGTAGTAAAAGGATGGAAGGGAAGGCAAGCGCTTCTCCTAATTTACTCTCCCAGAGGTGAGTCCAGTAGTAGGCACACATATAATTTTATCCACTACAGCCCACTTAGGGACCATCCAGAAGAACATGTAATTTATGTTTATAGTGCTTTATATTTTTTTAAATGCTTACTTATACTAGTGAAGAGGACTTGAAATTAGCTGTGTGATCTGAGACAAATGACTTAAGCACTCAAAGTTGATTCTTGACCTATACAATGGGAATAATGATAGAATCTACCTCTTAGCATGATTTGAGAATTAAATGAAATTTGTAATGTGGCTAGCTGAATGCTTAACCCACCATAATAAAAAAAGTAATGTTAACTTGTGTTGTCAATTTTTAAAATACATATATTTATTGATTTCAGAGAGAAAAGGAGAGAGAGAGAGAGGTAGAA
>NW_005880593.1:0-6260 GCF_000147115.1 Myotis lucifugus | reverse complement strand
CACTCCGCCCCACAGTTCCATTCTGGCTTCACGGCTGAGCTCCACCAAGGTACAGTTCTGTAGTAGAAGCTGGGCCAGGAGGACAAGAGCGAACTTGCTGCCCACAGTCCATGCCATCCCGACCTGGAGCCGCATCCATAGGGTCCAAGGAGGGAATGAATCCCTGAGTGTCGTCCCTGACCTTGATCCTCTGGGTTGCCTCTCCCCCAGGCCGGCCACCTGCTCCTTGTGGCGAAGTGCCCCAGCATTTCAATCCCTTCTCCTCAGGATCCTCAGCCCCCTTCCTCCACCCCATTCTCCTGACCACTTATCTCTTCCTGTCTCCTTTCCCAACTTCAAGATCATTTCTTCTTTTCTTAAAAGACTCAAGATTTTCGGTCCGAGAGCACTTCCTTCTTAATGAAACAGGTAGAAGACATTCTTAGCTGTCTTCATCAACATGTGTTTCTACTACTTTCTATCCCAGTGGAGCCCAAGGCTTTTGTTGACTAAAGTACTTCCTATTTGGAATACTGACTCAGGATTTTTATTTCCAAACTTGTTCTGCAGGCAAGTGTTGAAAGGCCTACAGTGCCACCTGGAGTCCTCTGGGCACTTAAGGCTTCCAGTTCTGCAAATGGTTTTAGAGTGTTTGGCCTTTTCCTCCTCACACTGGTCTCATTCATTCAACCATTCACAGAGCACCAACCAGCACTTAAGTAGCATGGGGGTCCTCTGGGGAGAATCACCCTAAACCAGAGTAAAACCATGGCCTCTTCAGCCTGAGAAGCTCTCCCGATTCCTGTTCAGAGGGTCCTGTGTATGGTTCATATCCGCACATTCAAAGGCAGCTCAAGCGACAGAGGAAGTGCCAGGGACAGCAGTGCTTGGCCCATCTCTCTCATCCATAGAGGCCCTGGCCCCCAACCTCTGGGAGGGCAGCACCAGGCTACTTGCATGGTCTCCTCACTTAATCTTCTCAGTCCCTCAGGTAGCGTTTCCTATATTACAAATGTGAAACGGGACATGGAAAGATGAAGGAACTAGCACAGGCACATCAGCCAGAAATTCCTCCAGATGCCTGATTCCTGTGTGTGGACGTGTGGGGTATAGTCCCCATCCAGTAATACAGCGTCAGGAGCCGATCCCACCAGCTCCTGGGGTCCGGTGTGAGTCTGGGGGCCAGGAACAAGCATTGAGGTGAACCAGGATGTGCAGGTGTCCAGAGAGGTCTGTCCTTCTCCCATCTGGCCTTCTTGCCAGGTCTTTCATGCCAGCCTCCCCCCTCCCTCCTGTTCTCCCAGTCACTTCCCTCCTTCACCCAGCCTTGTGGGATGAGCCTCCCAGGCCCTTCCTGGTGGCCTCCTCCCAGGGATTAAATCCAGGCTTCTGTCCCCCAGCCCTATGCTTGGAGTCTCTTGTTACACACAGATCACCTGGATCCACCAAGATCTAACCCCAACCAAGCCTGTGCCCTGCCCAACCCTACATGTCTCTTGTCTTCCAAAGCACACAGCACAGGCCCCTTTTGCATAATGGCTCTAGTGAGTCAGTCCAGAACCTTCTATATCTTTTATATCTGTTAATTCGCAGAGTTTGCTGCTATTCTATGTCCCTCAGTTTAAGAGGAGAGAGGCCTGGCATAGGCTTCGTCCACCTACCTTTAGCCTTGGGACAGTTGAACTTACTGTCACATGGAGCTCATTGTCTTCACTAGGTGACTGTGTGGAGCAGGAGGCCTTAGTCTATGCTGCTTATTTAATGGGGAGAAGGCTCATGGATGGGGGCAGGGTGGACTCAGGACTTCCTAGTCCTTACACCAAGCTAAGACCCCCCCTGAGCCGGAGCCACTGGACACTCTCCCCCCTCCTTTCCACACTCTCTAAAAATCAATAGAAAAGAAGTCCTCTGGTGAGGAGTAACCAAAAGAAGGAGGAAGCGGAGGGTGGGGGGAGAGTAGGAAGAAGGAAGAAGGGAGGAGGAGGGAGAGGAGAAGGGGAAGAAGAAGGAAACCTTACCTCTTAAGACAGTATGAATGGACCTGGAGAGCATTATCCCAAGTAAAATAAACCAGTCTGAGGAAGACAAATACCATATATTTTCACTTATATGTGGAATCTCATGAACAAAATAAACTAGCAAAGTAAAGACAGACTCATGGACACAGAGAACAGACTGACAGCTGTCAGAGGTGATGTGTTGGGGTGCAGGGTGAAAAAGAAAGGATTAAGCAAAAGATAAACACAAACAAAAATCTCTTAGAAAAAAGCACCTTGTTATTCTCAGGGTTTGAGATCTTGCTGTTGGTATTTGTCATGTTTGGCTCAGATAAACTAAAAAACTCTCTAAAAAAGGAATAATACAAAACTACAAAGGAATTCAGTTTTTTAGAATATAAGCATGTTTATTTAAATATTGTACTGTTATAAGCTACGAATGGAAACAATTGTAAATATAGTTTTGTTCTTTAAAAATACATAATTACTAACCAGAAACACCAATCAGAAAGGATATATGCACCCCTATGTTCATAGCAGCACAATTCACCATAGCTAAGATTTGGAAACAGCCTAAGTGCCCATCAGCAGATGAGTGGATTAGAAAACTGTGGTACGTATACACAATGGAATACTATGCTGTGGTAAAAAAGAAGGAACCCTTGCCTTTTGCAACAGCATGGATGGAACTGGAGAGCATTATGCTAAGTGAAATAAGCCAGAGAAAGATAAATACCACATGATCTCACTCATTTGTGGATTATAGAGAACAACATAGACTGATAAACAGGGACAGATCCAAAGACAGAGAAACAGTGATCAGACTATCACTCCCCAGAGGGAAAGTAGGGGAGGGAGGGGGTAAGGGGAAGAGATCAACCAAAGGACTTGTATGTATGCATATAAGCCAAACCAATGGACATGGACAACAGGGGGATGAGAACATGAGTGGGCGGGGGGGGGGGGTGTTAATGGGGGGGATAAGGACACATTTGTAATACCTTAACTAATAAAGAATTTTAAAAAAATACATAATTACTTTTGTGGACAGAAAGAAATTGTGAGGTTTGGCACTTTTTTGGGAATATCATTTGCATAAAAAGTCCTGATGCAGAGATGTAACTGATCTTCCACAAAAATATGGAAAATGTTATCTTTCTTGAGATTTCCTATTGAAGCTTTTAATGTTTAAATGTAGGAATTACATCTCTTAGCACCACAGAAAGTGACATGATATGTTTAAAAAGCCCTGAGGAGGATAACCAGCAAATGCAATAACAGACATGAGATGCTGCCTCTACTGTCTCATCCTGATCTGACCCTGGTCTCTGGACAGAGGTTTGAACTCCTCGTGTTCTAACAACGAGCAGCAGGTCATCCAGAGGCAGCCAAGCAAAGGCAGAGTCGCTGAGCTAGTCCACACCACCAGGGCCTCCTTGGTCGCAGGGCATCGGCAGCCTGCAGAAAAGGGCGAGTGTTGGTCCCAGTGGCTGAGGAAATCCTGGGTCAGTTCTCCTGGGGCTACAGCACCCCAGTGACTCCCCATCTCCCACCCTGCTCTCAGCAGTCACATCTTCCCTGAAGCTGCCACCCCTGCCCTGGGACCAGCAACCTGTACCAAGCTCTGCCCACCCTTTGCACATCACAGCGTCACCCCAGCACTGCTACAGACGTTCTGAGCTCAGGACTAAAATCATGACTCAATCTGCTCCCTTCACTCAGGTCTGATTCTCCTGGGGGTGGGAGGCTGTAAAGGACCTGGTGGGAGCTCTGATGGACAGGAAGGCCCATCCTGACACCTGACAGCCTGGGGAGGGCTGCAGACAATCATCCTTCTTTTCCTTCTCTCCCAGCCTCTTACCTAGCAGCACCTGGAGCTCTCAGTATGAAGGTCCCAGCCCTGCCCTATTCATAGGGGCCCCTCAGTGGCTGAGGATCTGAAATGTGGAGGAGGCTGGCTGTCAGGTGATTACACCAGAGCTCAGCCAGGAATCCCAGGCCTCCTTCTAGCCTTAAGGGTTGCCTCCTTAAGTAGTCCTTTCTGTTTGCCTGGCCCACCCCCTAACTGGCCCATTCACAGCCACTTTCTGTGAACTTTAGCCTTTTGAATTGGGTCTACAAGGCCTTCCACCATTTCCCACAAAATTAAGCCCTCATACCTGTTACTATAAAGGCCTCAGCCTAAGATGCCAACTATGATCTCGCAGGTGAGAATCACAGGGAGGATCAAAATGATGGGGGTGTTGGTTGTTGCCTTAGACGAGTCAGTGGTGATGGCAGTGGTTGATGCAGCTGTAATGGAAACACAAGAGTGACATCCGTGCAGAACCCAGTTCTATGGAGATGCCTCTTCAGCCCACGCTGTCCCAGGTAATCCTATGATGCAGACAGTTTCTATCCTCTACGTGTGGCAGCTAATGTGACAGATCCTGGGATTGGAGCAAAGAGAGGAGATGGGCCCTGGCCACTTGGGGTTCACACAGCTAATGGGAAGCAGGGGTTACAATAATTACTCCTGCTGGGATAGAAGAGGAGGTGACACATGAGGAAGGTGGTAGAGAATCCTCCCAGGAGCTGATCTGAGGTGGTGTTAAAGGATTTCCAGAATAGGCCAGGTGAGTTGAATGGAGAAGTGATGCTGAGAAGGGGCAACAGGACAAGGAAAAGGTCTGAAAACAGAATAATGCCCACAGGTTTGCAGTCAGCAAGAAATCCATGGTGAGTGGTCGAAGGTTATGTTCAGGCAGAGACATGAGGAAGTGCGAAACCAAAGGAGGGATTGCAGAGCACATTTAAAGCCCCTTTCCTCCAAAAACCTCCTGTGTGGTAGGTGGGTCACTTTTTCAAACCACACACAGTACAAACCCACACACACAGTGTAAATGTCCTTTCAAGGGACCTACAACTTTATTCCCTCTGCAGAATTACCTTTTGTGCTCAGGGGACACAAAACTTCTTTAAGCCACTTCCTACAGTCTCCAAGTGAGGTCCTAACAAGGAGGTCGGTCATAGATCTGTCACGCGCCAATGTTTTCTTTAACACTCTGCCTTCAGCATGCAGCACTTTCCAGTTTCTGTTCTTTGAGTCAAAGCGGAGAGATATCTGTCCATCCAATCCAAACTCCCAGGATGCTCTGGTGCGTCCATTGGATTCCTGTTCACACATCATGCTGCTCTGCAGGGAGAGAAGACCTGTCCCCAAAACCAAGGGAAAGAGGTCAGCCTTGGGTCTTGACAGAGCCTTTGTCCCCACCTGGTGTCCAGCCCGCTGCTCCCTCTTATCTCCTGGTCCTGCTCTGTCCTCTGTGGTTCCTGAGTCTCTTGGGTGGGACCAACTTCCAATATTTGCATAAACACAATTGATTCCTAACCCTACTACCCTGTTCCACCTCTACCCTGGGTTTTGTAAACTTACTGCTGGGTGCAGTAATCTCTGCTTTAATGTCAAGCAGGGTCTTCTTGAGCTCTTCCACCAGGTATTGCAGAGTGTCTCTCTGCTGATTCCAGGCCCGTGTGGCATTCACATCCAGAACACTGAGGAGTTTGACCTCCTGGCTACCACAGGTATAATGAAGAAATGTGTTTCCATTGACCTGGCCTTGAATTTCACACCATGGTTGCCCATTAGCAGTGACTGTGAAGTCATAGCCCAGAGAGATAGCACCTGTGAGGAGAAAATGCAGGGGAAGGTTGGAGTTGGGATAAAAGTAACCCTTGATGCCCCTCCCCCATTCCTGACAGCAAGTGAATCCCCCTGATGGCTGAGCAGCCCTTTTCCTGTTCAGGTTCAGAGGTCAGGTGCTCTTTCCACTTTCTTTATTTTTCCAGAAAAGGATATATTTTTCTTCAAGTAACTGCAAGTAGGAAACCAGAGGGAGGGGCCCAGGCTGGGAGAAATCATGGCTTCCTCCTCCCCAGCGCAACAGGGGGGGGAGAAGGTGGCCCTACACTCTCTGCTGTCAACACAGGCCCCCTGCTCACTCTGCTGCAGCATCCTGGGGGCAGAGCCCCACCTTCCCTGGGGGTGGGGCAGTGGATTCCCAGCCTGCTTTGCCCCTGGCCCCTCCCAAGAGCATCTAGGAGGGGAGTGTAGGCAGAAGAGGAGGCAGTGAGGATGAACATTGGGTGCTGGCAGCAGCAGCAATGACAGATGTCTAAGAATGGAACATGGAACAAAAAACAACACAACTGTCCAGAGGGAGTTTGTGAACAGAGGAAAGATGGAACCAGAACCTTGCGGGGTGGGAGGGGCAGGAGGTGGGAGTGGCAAGGCTGGCTCCTTGT
>NW_005880592.1:0-6261 GCF_000147115.1 Myotis lucifugus | reverse complement strand
CTTTTGATTGACACATTTAATCCATTTTACATTTAAAGTTATTATTGATCCATACTTATTTATTGCCATTTTATTCTTTATCATTATGTTCCTTTCTTTCTCGATTTCTTCTTCTTTTTCTCTTTCTTCTTCTTAAAGCAGGCCCTGTGACATTTCTTGCAATCATAGTTTGGTAGTAATGAAATCCTTTAGTTTTTTTTGTCTGAAAAGCTCTTTATTTCACCTTCAATTTTAAATGATAGCCTTGCTGGATAGAGTAGTCTTGGTCATAGGTTCTTGGTTTTCATCACTTTGAATATTTCATGTCGCTATCTTCTGGCAAGTTTTCTGGAGAAATTAGCTGAAAGCCTCACAGGGACTCCCTTGTAGGTAAATGACTATCTCTGTCTCTCTCTTTGTCTTTAACCTTTGCCATTTTAATTATTTTGTGTTTTGATGAAAGCCTCTATGTTCATCTGAAAACTCTGAGCATCCTGAACTTGTGTGACATTTTCCTTCACCATAGGGAAGTTTTATGCCATTATTTATGTAAACAGTTCTCATTCCATTGCTCCTTCTCTTCTTCTTTTGGTACCCCTATGATGTGAATGTTATTATGCTTGACATTGACTTTCCTCATGTTTAAAATTCTCTCTTCTTTTTTTTTTGCTCTGCTTTAGTAATTACTGTTATCTTGTCTTCTATATCACTGATTCAATCCAGGCTTAATCTAAACTGTTGTTGATTCTTTCTAGTGTATTCTTCATTTCTGACTTTTTTATGGTTTCTATGTACTTTTTAATGTTCACTATCTCTTTGTGTAAGTTCTCATTTTTTTTTAAATTAAATCTTTATTGTTCTGATTACATTTGTTCCTCTTTTTTTCCCATAACTCCCCTTCTCCCAGTTCCCGCCCCACCCTCCACTGTCACTCCCCACCCACTGTCCTCATCCATAGGTGCACAATTTTTGTCCATTCTCTTCCCGCATCTCCCATTCCCCTTCCCCCCCCCAAGAATAGTCAGTCCATTCCCCTTCTATGTCCCTGATTCATTGTAATCACCAGTTCATTCTGTACATCAGATTATTTATTCACTTGATTCTTAGATTCACTTGTTGATAGATGCATGTTTGTTGTTCACAATTTGTATCTTTACCTTTTTCTTCTTCCTCTTCTTAAAGGAAACCTTTCAGCATTTCGTATAATACTGGTTTAGTGGTGATGAAGTCCTTTAGCTTTTCCTTATCTGTGAAGCTCTTTATCTGACCTTCAATTCTGAATGATAGCTTTGCTGGATAAAGTAATCTTGGTTGTAGGTTCTTGGTATTCAGTACTTTGAATATTTCTTGCCATTCCCTTCTGGCCTGCAAAGTTTCTGTTGAGAAATCAGCTGACAGTCGTATGGGTATTCCCTTGTAGGTAATTGAGTCTCTTTCTCTTGCTGCTTTTAAGATTCTCTCTTTGTCTTTTGCTCTTGGCATTTTAATGATGATGTGTCTTGGTGTGGTCCTCTTTGGATTCCTTTTGTTTGGGGTTCTCTTCGCTTCTTGGACCTGTAAGTCCATTTCTTTCACCAGGTGGGGGAAGTTTTCTGCCATTATTTCTTCAAATAGGTTTTCAATATCTTGCTGTCTCTCATCTTCTGGCACCCCTATTATTCTGAAATTAGTGCGCTTGAAGCTGTCCCAGAGGCTCCTTACACTATCTTCACACTTTCGGATTCTTTTTTCATTTTGCTTTTCCAGTTGGGTGTTTTTTGGCGAATCTTTGGTTTGATTCTTGTGCTCCTCTGGACTGCTATTGGGTATAATATTCTTTATTTCAGTCCGTGTATGCTTACTTTCTAATTTCTTTATCGTAGCATCGAGGGTCTCATTAGTTTTCGTGAGGCTCTGCTCAAGTTTATAGCAAGCCCTCAAAATTGCGATTCTTAGCTCCATATCCTCCATTTCTGTCATGTTTTTTTGTCTCCGCATCTTTTATGCTTTCTTGGTGCACCCCCTTGTGGTCTTTGTGCGCAGTCTTGTTCTAGCCAAGCCTTAATTGTTGTAGTTAACACTAGAGGGATTTGACCACCAGGCCGACTGGCTGTAGGAATCAGCTGTGTGGAAAACGTCTGTCTTCTGGGAAGGCGCTAATCCAGCCTTTGCCTGAGGTGATCGGCAAATGGCTGTGCGCAGGGCTTGGGCGGGGCGGGATCAACAGGGCGGGCGGAAGGAGCACTTATGGCCGCTCTCAGTCCCGTTCCCAGAGGCTCTGCTTCTCAGAACCCCAGCAACCGCTGTAAACCTCAGAGAGAAAGCTGCCCTCAGGTTCCAACTGATGCCGGATAATCCCGCTTCTCCCGTTTGAGTCTGGGTCCCTAGAGACTCGCCCGGATCTGGAGCCCAGAGTCTGAGACTCACTCCCGACCGAAAAGGACAACCGCGCCCTCAGCCACCAGCCCGCTTTCGCGCGCACCTCGGTACCTTTGTATTTTCCACACTGCGCCTCCTCTGAGCCTCGGTTTGCTGTTCTCTTTCCTTCTAGTTGTAGAGTCTCTCTTCAGCCAGCCTTCCTGTGGTTCTGGGTGATGTCCGTTCCGTCTTTTAGTTGTATTTTTGAAATGGTTGTATGCGGCAGCGGTCTCCGGTGTTTACCTATGCTGCCATCTTGGTCTCCTCTGTAAGTTCTCATTTTGATCATCCATTCTTCTCCTAAGGTTCTTGAGTATCCTCATAATAATTGTTCTAACATTCCACCTTGTATTTTGGTTGCTTCCATTTCACTTAATTCTTTGTCCAAAGATTTTTTCTTGTTCTCTCACTTGGGGAATACTTCCTTTTCTCCCCATTTTGTCTGTATTTTAGTATTTTTCTTTATATATTAGGCAGATCTGTTATGATTCCCAAGCTTGTGATGGGAGCTTTCTTATGTACGTGCCTTGTGGGTCTCAGGAGCCCATTCTTCTAGATCACTGGAGCTAGGTGCTCCAGAAATGATTCTTGTGTGGGTTATGTACCTTCTCCAGTTGTAGTTGAGTCTTGAATGCTGTTGACCTCTTTGTGGATAGAGTTAACCCTCAGGCTGGCTGATTATATGGACAGACCTTGTTCACCATGTATGGGTCATTGTTCAGGGACTTCCCCTCTAGGCTGAATTTTCCTGGCAGGGTCTGGTTCCTGCTGGTGTCCCCCTTTGGTTCTCCCATTTGTGTGGGTAGTTAGGCCGAGCTCTGGAGTGATTTGAAGCCCACCACTGGTTGTGTTCTTTCTGGACCTGCTTGGCCAGGTTACCAGTGCAGATCAATGTCAGATGTTCTGTGTAACTGGCCTTGGGCTATGCATCTGAAGCTACCACATTATTCACTGTTTGTCAGCTGCATCTGCTGGGTCTGGGTGTGTGAGGGAGGGGCCAGGATTGGCTTCCTGCAGTTCTGAGCTGGGGCAGATCAATACAAGTCCAAGGCATTCTGAGATTGGAGTCCATCTGTTGGCTACTCACTGCCCTGTCTCCCGAGATTGCCTGCACCTTCTCCAGTCTTAGGAAGAAAGACTGTAGATTGGGCCCAAGCTGGCCATGCCCCATTGACTCTTCCACATGGCTCAAGCTTGGTAGGGTGGGGTCTAGGTCTGGAGGACAGGGATAGTGAGTTTCTTACTTGGAGACCGCATGGTCAGGCACTCAATGGGGAGAATGTGGCCCCTATTCCATAGCCGTGTTACTCAGTCTCTGCTAGGGTTTCCAGCTCTAACTCCCCCAGGTTTGAGCTGGGTGGGACCAGATCAGCAGAGTGGGCAAACTGATCAAGAAAGCCTTTCATTGGGGGTGGCACCAGCTGAGTTGCAGGATTTGGCTGAGCTGCACTCCTTCCCTCAGTTTTGTAGCCAGGCCTGCTGGAGCCCCAGACTGGAACCTCTGAGGGAAATGCACTCCAAATAGTCCAGCTGTGAGTGGAGCTGCATTTCCCTGTGGAGCTGAGCCCAGCAGGAGTTGAAAAAACAAATCAAGGCAGACTTCTGTTGGGGGTGGCGCCAGCCCATGGGAGGGAACAAGCTTCATGCCTTCCCCTAGCTCACAGTTGTACTGTCAGAAAACCCAATGGAGCTGTACTTTGAACATCCCATCTCTGAGCTATGCTCTCTTTCCTCCATGATCTCTGCTCAAAAGGACAGGTCCAGTAGGACCCAGGAAAACAGATCAAGGCAGTCCTCTGTGGGGGCTGTACCTGCCAGTGAGAGGAAAGCAAGCTGCATGCCTCAGCCTAGCTCTGCAGTTGCATTGTCAGAGACCCAGATGGGAGGCTCTGAGGGAGTCTTGGTTTTAGCTCTGAACTATGCTCCCCTCCTCCCATAAAATTGAGCTCAGCAGGATGGGCCAGCAGGACTTGGGAAACAGATCAAGCCAGCCCTCTGTTGGGGATGGCACCAGCCCATGGGAGGAGAGCAAGCTGCATGCCTCCCTTTAGTTTCACAGTCATGCCACCAGAGTCCCTGACAAGGGAGTCTTCTTTTGGGGTTGGTGCCTTCGAAACCCGCAGAAGTGAGGAAAGTTTGGCCCCTGTTCCAAAGCCACACAGTTCAATGACTGAGTGTCTGCCTATAGTTTCTCCAGAAAAAGAATGCACCACAGGTTCTTTTTGGATGTCGGCAACAGTTTGTTTTACTGGACTGGAGCTTGGCTGAGGGATGTTGCCAGTATTTGGAGGATGGGATTAGCACACTCCCCCAACTGGTGCTGTAAGAATACTAGCGCCTAATCCTGGAAGATGGTGCCCAAGGGCAATGTGAGATTTTGACTCAGGACCAGGACCTCCAGATATTTCTCCGAGCTATACCACCTCCTTAAAGATCATCTTTTTAAGGCTTCCATATGCCTTGAGTAGCTGTCCCTCTACCAGAGCTCTGGCTGAGTGCCCAAGGGCAAGCTCTTGTGTGCTGGCCCTTTAGGTGAGCATCTGGGATTCTGGCAGACTCCTTCCTCTTCCCACTAGACAGACTTCCCACTGATTTTTGTTGCCATATGTTATGCAGGTTTCTCCTCCCAGCCCTGGTGCTTTGGTTTGGGGGTCCTTCAGTGGGGTTGAGACCCCATGTTCCTCAGGGGTGACTTTTGCAGATAAGATATTATTCTGGCTTCTCAGATGTCACACTGGGTGCAGGGTCCAGCCCTCTTCACAGCTCTGATCTTCTTACCAGTCTCTGTATAGTTTCTTATATAAGTTCTTGGATATAATATTCCTGGTCAGGTGTCCTTCAGGTGGTCATTCAGGTCAATTGCTCTATAATTTAGCTGTAAATCTGGTTGGCATTGGGAGGAGTGTATGTAGCTTCCACCTATTCTGCAGCCACATGGATCTCTTTAAGTGGCGGGTTTTTTGTTTTTGTTTTAATGAAATGGTGTTGAATTTTGTCAAATGCTTTTTCTGCATTACTGAGTAGCTTATTATGTAGCTTTTATTATGTTTAAGTGAGGTATTACATAAAATAATTTTTCTATGTTGAACTATCCTTGCATTCTTTGAATGAAATAAACTTGGTCATGGGTGTGTAATCATTTTAATATGTTTCTGAATTTGGTATTTTGTTGAGAACTTTTATATTAATGTTTATAAAGTCTATTAGTTTGTTTATTTTTCTTATAATACCTTGTCTGGCTTTAGTATCTGGCAATGCTGGCCTCCAATGAGTTACGAAGCATTCCCTTCTCTTCATTGTTTTGGAGAGTTTAAGAAGGTTCATTGTTAGCAGATTTTTTTTCTTTATTGCCAATTCAATTTCCTTATTAGGCCTATTTTAATTTTCTATTTCTTCATGTGTCTGTCTTGGTAGGTGTATGTTTTTAGGAGTTTGTCGACTTCATCTAGGTTACTTACTTTGTTAATGTATAATTGTTCATACTACTCTCTTATAATCCATTTTTATTTCTATATAATCAGTAATAAATTTCCTACTTTAATTTATGATTTTAGTAATTTGAGTCTTATATTTAATATTTTTTATCAATCTAAACAATAGTTTGAAAATTTTGTTGCTCATTTTTTAAGAACTTACTCTTGTTACTTGATTCTTTTTATTCTTTTTTACTCTATGTTATCTATACTTTCGTCTTTTTTTTCTTCTTCTTCTAGCTTTGGGTTTAACTTACTTTTCTTTTGCTAGTTCCTTAAGTTATAAAGTTAAGTTATTGATCTGAGATATTTCTTCTTTCTTTTTAAATGTATGTTTTTAGAGCTATAAATTTCCTTTATATTTCTCTGGCTGCATCTCCTAAGTTGATGTGTTGTGTTTTTCTGAAGGTAT
>NW_005880591.1:0-6261 GCF_000147115.1 Myotis lucifugus | reverse complement strand
CCGATTAGATCCTCTGCTCTACCATTTACTAAAATATGACCTTTGGCAAGTCACTTAATCCTTGAGGCTTCAGATGTCTCAACTAGAAAAGGGAGATAAGAATATCTACTTTGCCTGCGTATTAATAATCTATAATAACAAAAGTATAATATGCTAATTAGATCAGACAGCCAAATGACCTTCCGAACGTCCTTCCGGACGACCTTCCAGACAAAGTCAGGGCTGCACGAATTTCATGCATTGGCCCTCTAGTAAAATTTAGAACATTTATATAGTCCTTACTATGTGCTCAGTAATATTCTAAGTCATTTACATGCATTAACTTATTTTTCACAACAACCCCAAAAGGTAAGTAATATCCTTCTCAGAGTTAAGGAATCTAAGTAAGAGAGAAGTTCAATGACATGACCAGGGTCACACATCAGTTAGTAGCAGAGCTGCGATTAAATACAGGTTTACAAGTGTCTCCACTCTTAATCACCCTGTTTCATGGCCACAGTGAATAGTGAGATTACGTGCATACCATTTATGACTCATGCCTAAGGCATGATGGTCTCACCTTAAATCGCACCTTAAATAATTTTTATGATTATCAGAGATCACTGGAACAAAGCAACTTCCTTAGCACAATCTCAGGGGACAATAAAACAGGCAAATAAAATCTATAGAAAATCGTAATGATTTTGGCCAAGAGTCTCAAGGAAACTGCCACACCAGAATATGAACTGAAAGCTGAAAACCAGTAGCTAAATCAACATGCTGATGAAAATTCACAGTGGCAGGAAAATATAGGTTCTTTTTAGGATGCAAGACGGCAAAGCATAAAGCAAGGAGCATCCACAAGTAGAATAATCAACCTCTGGAAAATTAAGAGAGGCTCTGACTGATGACGGAGAATCCCAAGGACTGTCTGACCCACAAATGCCATCGGCTCTGATCAGCATTCTTTCTACCAGTCAGTGCACCTTCTTTGCAGCAACAGGAAGATGTGTATGTTCATGAGTTTAACCTAAAATTGTCACTACAAATTTTAACTATTCAGTGACCATCTTCCTACATTTGTTCTAAAACCCAAACATGTCAATTCACTCCCCCTCCCCTCAGCCCCAGATTATTGAAATAAATGTGGATTTGTTTGGACAAAGAGTTTCTAAAGTTAGAGGCACCAGAATATAGTGTAATTCTGTGTAATAAGTCACTGTCAAAACAAATAGGTGTTTCGATTACAGCAAGGTTCTCTAGCATGGATCCTGTCATTCCCCTTCTTTGGGACTGTGTTATGTTCCAATGTGAAGACACCAGGTTGTCCTTCCACAAATATTTATTGAGCACCTACTGGATGCCAGGCCCAGTGCTGTGTACACCAGCAAACAGCACCAACACATTCCCTTCTCTTACAAATTTACTCTTCCCTTCAGTCCCCTGCCCTGGAAACCTGCTTGGATGTAACAGGAAATGAAAAATTGGGGACAGCACTGTCATAGGGTGATTCATATGTAGTTAATATATGCCCCTTCTCATGATCTCTAGAAGAAATCTTCTTAGTGGCATGAGAGCACTAACATTTATGAAATACCTTCTCTGTGTCAGTCACTGTATGTGGTACCATAGTACATTATCTAATTTAATTCTCCTAATCCATGTTAGAGACAAAACAATAGAATCGCAAAGAAGATAAGCAGCTCACCTCAAGTCAGAAGCCAGGAAGTGTTTATTTACCAATGGTGTTAAACTGATGTAGCACAAAGTAACCAGAAATCTAATATGATTAAGAGGCGAATATGTGCATAACCAAGAGTATCAGAAAGAATGGATAATAACTATTCCAGATTCTGCTGCTAATAAACCTTACAGGTACTCGAGGATTTTTAGTAAAATTCTAAATTCTAACAAACATTATATTTCTCTCTGCAGAAGGCTGATGCCGTACGCGTGATTACATTCACTGGCTGTATGGGAGAAACATACTTTGACAGCAAACCTATAGGGTTGTGGAATTTCCGAGAAATAGAAGGTGACTGCAAAGGGTGTACTGTCAGGTGAGTGGTGATGGTCTGGCCTGAGGGTCACAGAAGCTTCCATTGTATTGTGCACGATTCTATTCTCATGTGGATGAGATGGAACAGGCTCACAGTGATTATGTGCAGAGGTGGACTTACCACGATGCTAATGAAAGTTCAAGTCCCTTCCCCAATTTGTGCAGGCACTTTGCAAGGCCCAGGGAGGTGTTCTAACAGTACTTTAACATGGTCATATGTTTCTGTAAAATTTGCAAAAGTCACGTATTTTAACCTCAATCAATTATCTCTTTCCACTCCAACCTCCCTTCATGTCAGGAGCTTTTTCATTTCTGTGGCTATCGTGTATTATAATGTTCTTTTCTTTTTCTTTATTTTATTTTTTATTTAATTTATTGGGGTGGCATTGGTTAATAAACCACATAGGTTTCCAGCGTACAACTCTATAACACATCATCGTGCACTCACCATCCAAAGTCAAGTCTCTTTCTGCCACCATTTATCCCTCTATGCCTTTTTCTACATCTCCCTACCCTCACTCCCTTTCCCTCTGGCAAACATCAAACTTTGGTCTGTGTCTCTTTTATTTTCTTTGCTTAATCCCTTCACCCTTTTTACCCAGCCCCCAAACCTGCCTCCTCTCTGACAGCTGTCAGTCTGTCCTCTGTATCCATGAATCTGTTTCTATTTTGTTTGTTAATACATTTTGTTCATTAGATTCCACATATGAGTGAAATCATATGGTACTTGTCTTTCTCTGACTGGCTTATTTCACTTAGCATAATGCTCTCCAGGTCCATCCACACTATCAAAAAAGGTAAGATTGTCTTCATTTTTACAGCCAAGTATTATTCCATTGTATAAATGTACCACATCTATACACCTTTTTTATCCACTTATCTACTTATGGACACTTGGGCTGCTTCCAAATCTTGGCTATTGTAAATAACGCTGCGATGAATGTAGGGGTACATATATTCTTTCAAATTAGTGGTTCATGTTTCTTCTGATATATTCGAAGAAGTGGAATCGCTGGGTCATAAAGCAGTGCCTTTTTTAATTTTTTGAGTTTACTCCATACTGCTTCCCATAATGACTATACCAATCTGCATTCCTACCACAGCCTCACAAACACTTTCTGATGATTAGTAATCTTTTCATATGTCTCTTGGCCATCTACATGTCCATTTTGGAGAAGTGTCTATTCAGGACCTTTGTCCAATTTTTAATTGGGTTGTTTGTTTTCTTGGTGTTGAGTCTTGGTGTTAAAGTTTTTTAACCCCTTATTAGATATATTATTGGTAAGTACGTTCTCCTCTTCAGTGGGTTGTCTTTTCATTTTGTTGATGGTTTCCTTTGCTGTGCAAAAGCTTTTTAGCTTGAAATAGCTTAATTTTCTTTTGTTTCCCTTTCCCAAAGAGATATATCCAAAAAAAGATTGCTATGAGAAATACCTGAGATTTTATTGCCCATCTTTCTTCTAGGATTTTTATGGTTTCATGGCTTATATTTAAGTCTTTAATCCATTTTGCGTTTATTCTTGTGTATGGTGTAAGATGGTACTCTAGTTTCATTATTTGGCTTGTATTGGCCCAATTTTCTCAACACTGTTTATTGAATAGACTCTTTACCCCACTGTATGATCTTGCTTCCTTTGTCAAATATTAATTGACCTAAAGGCATGGATTTATTTCTGGGCTTTCTGTTCTATTCCACATCATCCAGATTGTCCAGAGTGCTCACCAAGAGCTTCGCCAGAAAAACAACACACAAAGGTCCCTGTTGGGTGCAGCCAACAGACCTTTCTGCAGGACTTGAGCTTGGCAGGGTAGTGTCACCAGTAGCTAGAGGTCTGGGTTAGTGCCCTCCCCAGGCTGGTGCTGTAAGAATAGGAGTGCTCGGCCCCAGGAAGATGGCATCTGAGGGTGGTGTGGGATAGGGACTCAGCACAGGGACCTCAGTGTCTGACCCTCCAGATCGCTCCTTGGGGCCACACCACCCAGATCTTCTCTTTATGACTCCCACATGTCCTGAGTGAACTTCCCTCTACTGGAGCCCTGGGTGAGTGTCTGAGAGCAAGATCCTGTGTATTGGCCCTTTAAGAGAATACCTGGGTTTTTAGCAGGGCCCCTCCTCTTCCAGGTGGACAGTGTCCCGCAGATTTTCAAATGCCAGATGCTACGAGGGATCCTTTTCCTGGCTCTGGGGCTCTGTGTTAGGGACCTGACATGGGGTTGAGACCCCACACTCCTTAGGAAGGGCTTTTGCAGCAGGGACTTATCCCTTGGCTTCTCAGCCACCACACGTAGGTGCTGGGACCAGCCCTCTCTGCTTCTCCATCCTTCTTACCAGTCTCTACGTGGCTTCTTCTGTAAAACATTAGTTATAATATTCATGTCCAGCTGTCCTTCAGTTGGTTATTCAGGTTGATTGCTCTATAATTTAGCTGTAAATCGGTTTGGCACTTGGACGAGGTGAATGTCGTTTCCACCTACTCTGTAGCCATCTTATAATCCTAAATTCTCTTTTCTTAAAGAGAGCTTTTCCTCAAACTAATTAAGCTTCAGGCCTCACAAAGCCGGGATTCACGCCATTTATGTTTCTACCAAAATATAGAATCCTAGTGCAAGTTTTAGCTCCTGTAGGATTTATCAAATAACACATGAGGTTTTGTAAGTATTTCAAGTGGAAACCCAGGGGCCTTAAAGATTCTGCTTAAGTGGAAAGGAGAAGAAGGGGCAAAGATAAGCCAGGAGAAAGTGCCACAAAACAAATCATCAATTATAAGAAAGAGGCTAGGATGTAGGCATTTTAAAATACTTAACAAGCAAACAAAGCATATATACAAAATAAATATTCTTAGATAAATCTGAACTGAGGATATACAATAATTAGCTAGCAGTGGAGGATTTCTCAGCATAAATAACTTAGAGACCACTAATCAACTGAGCCTATATCAGTTTTAATTATATTAAATTAAATACATGGAAGCTTAATATACACACACAGCAACTCTAAAATCAATATGCTAAGGAGTTTGCATTTTTTATTTTTAATTTAAGAGGTACGTGCCAGGACCCAAATCCCCCATTAATGTGGCAAGGTGCGCTTCACATATTTTTCTCAGCATCTCTGGAGTTTCAGAGAAGAAAGTAACCCCCCACAAAATTCTCTCTCTAAAAGTTTTAACTTACAATGTCCCATTTATTCTTGTCCTTGAAGAATTGTCAACGCCGCATTTGAGGACAGTTTGAAAGCCTAACCTATTTATAGTTAAAGTGGTTTGGTCAATAACCTTCAATAAAATCTAATGTGGAATGCTGCCTATAAATTCCTTTCAATACAACAAAGACAATGAAATCCATGTTAATATTCTGCTTCTAACAAATCAACACCAAGATTCTCTAAACATTTCTTTGGTAAATTTATCAGTAGGATTTTCGAAAGCCTATTTATCAACAAAACAGCCAAAGTATTTAAATGTCTATTCAGCAGTGCATATCATGTATCAAGATAACATCACTAATTGTCAATTCTGCAAAGATTCCCTTGCCTTCAGTATACAAAGTATTAGGTGAATTAATACAAATATAACAGTGCTTCTGCACATGTGAGCAGGGTTATTTTCAGGTTACAGACATTTACAACTTCCTGATAGTAAGATAAATACGGCCCAGTTCTAGCCATTAAGAAACTTATAGCCAAGAAGAAAGGAAAAGAGAAATACTAAAATAGTCAAAATATGAAACATAATAAATATTCCTTTTAAAGAGTGCACTCTGAATATACTGCAGTTATTCACACGATATTAATAATTGTAGTATTAAGAGCATTAAGATCTGCTTCATGGAGGAGGTGACATTTGACATGGGCCTTGACATAGAATAAGAGTCCAAAAGAAGAGATGGCAGATAGACTGTGAAGAGCATTTTAGTCCCAGGGACGAGTGAGAACAAAGTGGGAAGGCTGGAAAGACAATGTGTTTGTAGAAAGGAGTGAGTAAAATCTGTTCTACTATATCACTTGCTTCATAAATGTGAATTCATCCATATAGGATTAGCAAATGGGAAAATGATTTCTTAAAGGGGTAGAAGTCACATAGGTTCATACACAGTTCTTCCCAGTATATTAATGTCTGCACCACCAAGTAAAGGCAGCTGAATGCAAAGTATACTCACACAGCTGAGGACAATAAGTTCAGGAGTACTGTGCCCACAACACAGCCTACATGTGATCTGTCCCA
>NW_005880590.1:0-6262 GCF_000147115.1 Myotis lucifugus | reverse complement strand
TTATTTTCTCCCTTATAGTAGTGTAATAACTTCTATTTTTATATGTTATTTATTTTATTTTAAACTACAGATGCAACAAATAATGCTATCAAAACCACTGTAAACTCATTAGAAATTAGACAAGAACTGCAGATGATGTGTAAGGTTAATAGCTAATATTGGAGCATAACAACTAGCTACCAGCATCAGTGTTTGAAACAGCATTTTATGTTGAAACACTATAAAAATTATAGACTGAGGAAGTGTAGTGTATTAAAACCAAATAGGATTTATTTCTTATCTGTTGCAGGGTGACATGAGGTGACTAAAAGAAAGATCCCATGCAATTTCATTAACTGAAAGAATAATATTTCGTTATTTTAGGTCAGGATTAGTAACCTCATATTTCAAAAATCCTGTGTAGAATCTAATTACCAATAAATGTGAATAGAGCTGACCTTGAGGGAATAACACTTATGAAATAAGTGATTCAATTTGCAACATATTTTTATTTTATAATTATAGCTACTCTTGAGTTCCTTTCAGTACATCTTATAAAAATGTATAGTATAAAACTGGTCCTGAGCTCCTTGTGATTTAAAGTAGTTATATCAGTAAATGATTGACCTCAGATCAATGTACATAATAGTTATATGCTTTAAAAATAAGTGAATTTTGCCGGAACTGGTTTGGCTCAGTGGATAGAGCATCGGCCTGCAGACTGAAAGGTCCCAGGTTCGATTCCGGTCAAGGGCGTGTACCAGGGTTTCGGGCACATCCCCAGTAGGAGATGTGCAGGAGGCAGCTGATTGATGTTTCTAACTCTTTATCTCTCTCCCTTCCTCTCTGTAAAAAAATCAATAAAATATATATTTTAAAAAAAGATGGTTCACTTAAAAAAATCAGTGAATTTTTACATAAAGCCTGTTTAATTTTATACTTTTTAACTTCTCAGGAAATAAATTACAAAACCAAAGCATGTTTATAGAGTGTTATAAGCTGTGCTTTCTTCATAATTATGGAGAAGATTTTATATTTCAAATTGAAGAGCTCATTCTTCATTTCTTTGTTTCAACAGTTGTTCTTTTTTATCAACAAAATCCTAAGACTAGGACAAAAATATGTGAGTTTGTGAAACTATCACCATATACTCTAAAGAGATAATCATAATTCCAAAAGTTCAGAAAGAAAGAGCTATACAAAATTCCATAAGAAAAACAAAATGATGTCACATAGTAGGTAGGAGACCCCAGCCTTCATCCACCCCCACAGATTAACAATTAGACAGCTATCTATCAACAAAAACAACTCTAGGAGAGCTCTGGAGTCTACTTAAGAAACTTTAGCAATATAGTGGAACAAAAAAAATTGATAATAACTCACAAAAAGGGAAGGAAGGATGGTTTCATTTTGCTTCCCCTAAGCCAGCATTGCTCAGCAGCGAGAGGAAACTCCCAAGCTAGCAAGTATTCCTCTCAGTGGAAGATGGAAAGGAGGGTGAGTGATCACTTCCCAAGTTATTTTGGATACCACACAAAGGACCCACTTTGAATTCACTCCATCCAGAGACTGGCAAATCTGAGGCATATGGAGATGGCTAGAAACAAGGAAGAAAAGCATGACCTATCAGTATCGGCCGCTTCCTGGGAGTGAGTGACCGCATTTCCCAGTCTCTTGCTTTGCAGACAACCTTGGCAGCTTTCACCATTGAAGAAAACAATGACCAGCAGAGCTACTGTGGATGCCTTACAGATTTCATGCTTTTTTTCCACCCCCCCTCCCCAGGTGTTTACATTTGCTGACACAAGCTACCTGATCCTCTCCCCATTCCTTCCCCATACCTATTGCAAAGCCCAGGACCTGAACCTACAGCCAGTCCAGTTCTCTGCAGCTGAGCAAGTGCAAGGCTGCAGTTCAGATCCTTGTAGTTATCTCCCACAGCATGTGTGCTCTCAGTGCTCCCCACCTAGCTGCGCACTTGCATGCCACTGCCTGATTCCCAACACCAAGCTCCATGTGCTCACCCATGGCAATATCTTTCAGCCAAAAAAGTGTATGTTGATAGTCAAGGCTCCCACGACTGCTTGTGGGCCTGGATTAGAGCCTATCACTGGCTTACACTAATGGGTTTACATGCATTTAACACCTCCCAGCTGTCTACTTGCATACCTCTGTCTGTCCCGTTCCCCATCACCAGTCTCCACTACTCTATACACAGCTGTGAAGAGACATTGCAGCCAAAAGAGTACATGCAAACTGCCAGGGCCCATGCAGCCCCTTGTGAGTCTGACTCCAGCCCTTACTTAGGTTCATGGTCTGCACCATTGGGCTTACCTGCAGCTAGCCCCTCCACCTGTTTAGCTGTATGGTCCAGCCCCGAATCCCAACACCGGCCTCCACTGATGCAACGCACATGTCCAAAACCATCAGCCACAGTAGTAAAGGACTTCCAGGACTTCCACAGCTGCAAGTTCACCCACAGTTGACCCAGGCCCTTTCTGCTTACTCTTTCCCCACTACTCTGTGTGTGCTTGCAACTGACCCCTGCCACTACACAGGCATTCACCGCTGGCCCTCACAGCCAAGTGCACGTACATCACATGCTCCAGCCGTCACTGCCAGCTGCCCTGCTCCCAGTCACTGAACCTGGAGGTGCACACCTGCATAAACACAGCTTCACAAACTTTTTATATTGCTGAAAAATAAAATGCCTTTAGTATTTTGATAGGGATTGCAATGACTCTGTAGATTGCTTTGGGTAGTATGGGCATTGTAACAATATTAAGTCTTTCGATCTATGAACAGTCATGTCTTTCCATTTATTGGTGTCTTGTATGATTTTTTTCAGCAACATTTTATAATTTTCAGTGTACAATTCTTTCACTTCTTTGTTTTATCTTTTAATATTTTTTAAAATTTTTATTACAGTTGACATACAATATTATATTAGTTTCAGGTGTATTACATAGGAATTAGACATTTATGTAACTTAGGAAGTGATCACCCCAATAAATCTAGTATCCGTCAGATACCTATGTAGTTATTATACTCTTGACTATATTTTCTGCACTGTACTTTAGATCCCCATGACTATTCTGTAACTATCAATTGGTACTACTTAATCCCGTCACCTTTTTCCCCTAGCATCCCAATCACCTGCCCCTCTGGCAACCATTAGTTTATTCTCTGTATCTATCAGTCTGTTTCTGATCTGCTTGTTTATCTATTTATTTTATAAATTCCACATATAAATGAAATCATCTGCATTTGTCTTTATCTGTCTGACTTATTTCACTTGGGATAATATTCTCTAGGTCCATCCCTGTTGTTGCAGATGGCAAGCTTTCATTCTCTTTTATGGCTCAGTCATATTTCATTGTATATATCCAACACTTCTTTATCCATTTATCTACTTATGGGCACTTGGGTTGCTCCGTATCATTGCTATTATAAATAATGCTACAATGAACACATGGTTTTGTTTTCTTTTCAGTCTAGTATTTTGTGTTTCTTCAGATAAATATCTAGAAGTAAAATTCCTAGTCCTTTTTTTGTTTCTTGTTACAGTCTTTGTTTTAAAGTTTCTTTGTCTGGTATAAATATTGCTCCCTCGGCTTTTTCTAATTTGTTTCCATTTTCATGAAATGTCTTTTTCCATCCCTTTAGTTTCAGAGTGTGTCTTTTGATCTGCAGTGAGTCCCTTGTAGGGAGCATATGTCTTGTTTTGTTATCCATTCAGTCACTATATGTCTTTTATTGTAGCATTAATCTATTTTCATTTAAAATAATCATTGATAGATACCTATTTATCCCCATTTTATTTTTTTAATTTTGTTCCTTTCTTATTCTTAAAGAAGACCCTTTAACTTTTTTTTGTAATACCATTTTGGTGGCAATAAACTCATTTAGCTTTTCCTTGCCTGGGAAACTCTTTATATGTTCTTTGATACTAAATGGTAGCTTTGCTAGGTAGAGTAATCTTGGGTGTAGGTCCTTGCTTTTCATGACTTTAAATATTTCTTGCTTCTCCCTTCTGGCCTGAAAAGTTTCTATTGAGAAATCAGCTGACAGTTTCATGAGAGATCCTTTGTAGATAACTAACTGTCTCTTGTTGTTTTAAGATTCTTTACCTTTAACCTTTGCTATTTTATTCTTTATAACTATGTTGTTCCTCTTTGTGTGTGTGTTTCTTTTTTTTTTTTTCAACAAAATCCATTAAAATTTCTTGTAATAATGGTTTGGTGGTCATGAACTTCTTTAGTTTTTGTTGTTGTTATTGTTTGTTTATTTGTGTTTGTTTATTTGCTTTTGTCTGGGGAACTCTTTATCTGTCCTTTGATTCCAAATGATAGCTTTCCTGGATAGAGTAGTCTTGATTGTACAACCTTAATTTTCATCACTGAATATTTCATGTAAAGTTTCTGTTAAGAAATCTGCTGACACTCTTATGGGAGCTCCCTTGTAGGTAACTAACTGTTTTTCTCTTGCTGCTTTTAAGATTCTCTCTTTGTCTTTAACCTATGCCATTTCAATTATTATGTGCTTGGTGTGTGCCTCTTTGTGTTCATCTTGTTTGGGACTCTCTGCACTTCCTGTACTTTCTTGTCTATTTCCTTCACCAGGTTAGGGAAGTTATCCATTATTATTTTTTTCATGTAGGTTTTCATTTTCTTAAACATATATTTTATTGATTTTAGAGAGGAAGGGGGATGGAAAGATGAACGATGAGAGAGAATCATTGATCAGCTGCCTTCTGCATGCCCCCTACTGGGGATCAAGCCACAACCTTGGCATGCAACCTTACCAGGAATCAAACCGTGACCTCCTGGTTCATAGGTTGATACTCAACCATGGAGCCACACTGGCCAGGCTCATGTAGGTTTTCAATTCCTTGTTCTCTCTCTTCTTCTTTATCACACACCTGGCATGAGCTACAAAGCAACCTGCAGATAGCTTCTACTTATTCTGGGCTTGAAGGTGCCCAGGAGAGGGTAAAAGCTGCAAATTGAGGCCTCCACTAGTGCCAGCCCTGGGGCCACTTAGTGGGAGGTACATGGAATGCTGATTCAGATGCTGATTATTTGAGAGATTTTAGGGAAGTCTGAAACATGAGCCAAGAGAGGCCGTTTTCACACACACAAAAGAGCTACTGGAAACATCGTCGATAGGCCTGAAATTTGGTGGGATGAGGTCTCAGGGAATAACCAGGAAGAGGCAAACAATGATAGCCAGGTTGATGGAGAATCAAGTATAATGCCAGCCTGCTGTCTCAGTGGGGAAGGGCTCAGCAAAAGAATAATGGCCTCTGCCAGCAACTTTTGTCCGGGGGAAAGCTAGCCCTTCAGCCTTCACCTCAAAGCTAGATAATTCAGTTCACTGTTAGTGTATAGATTTTTGCATACTGACATTGTATCCTTAAACTTTGCTGAATTTATTAGTCCTACTATTAGGTTTTGTGGAATCACTTCAGCTTTCTACATATAAGAGTACTATACCTGTGAACAGGTATAATTTAACTTCTTTTTTTTACCAATTCAGATGCCTTTTATTTATTTCTTGCCTAATTACTCTGTCTAGGACTCAGTCCTGTTTTGAATAGAAAGCGTACTCAATAATTTTAAATAACTTTTAGGAGAATAACACAGCCTTAAAAAAAAGAAATAGAAAAAGATTGTCCTTCTTCCCCTTCAACTATAAAGATTTTCTCTTGTGTCAAGTAAATATGCTTTTTTAAAACTTTGTGGTTTTAGCTCTTTCTTGGAGAATTCAATTTAAAAGTATGGTTGCAAATAATTAGCAAAAATTAAGTGAGAAAATTTTATATTTTTTTTACCTTGTGTACTAGCATTGATTATTTAAAATTGTATATATTATACCAAAAATTTAATACAGAATTTTAAGCTGTACCCTTAAAATACTTCTCAGATCTATGAGGAAAACTATGCCTTAATGTGTTCCTGGCCCTTAAAATATGTTTCTTGACTTTTGAATTCTGGATGTAAAAACTCTCTCTTCAAACTTTATGCTTTTAGCTCTTTTTCTTAAACAGGCTTTATCATCTATGATGGATATATCATGTTTAACATGACTTATTGGCTTGTATTTGAAAGCCTCAACTAATTGTTGCTAATATACTTATTTTGTAAGTCCTCTATGATAAAGGTAATAAATAATGTGCCTTATGAAATAAAATTTAAAAGGATACATTATCTTAATAGCATATTTCCATAACTATAGTTTCCTTTTTATGTATTTCTTTAAAATAAGGAACTTTTATAGAGGC
>NW_005880589.1:0-6263 GCF_000147115.1 Myotis lucifugus | reverse complement strand
CTTAGCATAATTAAGCTTGATCTATAACACTCCCTAGATCTATCTGGGAAGCTAATGGGCTGAGGAAGTGCAAGAACAGTGTAAACAAGTGAAACTCACAAGACTGTGTAACTATGGTACCACTACCTTGTTTACTCCTCACTATAAAAAGCTTGGTGAGGCCTGAGCACAGTGGAAGTCCTTCCTCTTGAGTTGGACTTGCTCGCCTGGTCCCCCAATATTTCCAAATTATCTTGTGTCTTTTCTATTTCATTTGTGTGCAGCTCCACTTCCAGACCCGAACCCTGAACCACGCAGGACGTGGAGGGAAACACTTACGACATCTGGCGCCCGTCGGGAACTCTGGAAGTGAAGGTTTCGCTAGAGCGAAAAAAACGAAGTTTCACTGGAAAAGTGAGGAACAAAGAATTCACCATAAAGGTAGGAAAATTCACCGTAAAGGTGAGGGGTTATTTCACCGCACACAAACGCCCACAATCAGCTACAGTGGTCCGGAGCTGTAGGCGGTGTGGGAACGTTTTCTCAACCAGGCTAACGGGGCAGGATTCGGCTTTAAAAAAGTAGATTGGGCTTTTAAAAAAGTAAAAAACTCTATTATAGACTTTTGAGTTGCATGCATAAGGAGTTAAAGTTTCAGAAGGTAATCTCTTATAGTTTTTGCATGTTGTTATAGAACATAATTTTTGGTTTCTTGAAAATGTACATTAGATCTTAAAAGTTTGCCAAAAAGTTAGAAATTGAAAAAAGGTCAGCAGCAGGGAAAAACTTGCCTCCAAACTGTTTTTCCTTGTGAAACACAGTATTTCATTTGCTAGAGCCTTTAAGAGAGGCCAAGGAGGATAAATCTCCTCCCCTTGCACCCTCCGCTCCTAAAGAGGAGCAGAAAGAAAAGAAAAAATGGGAGGAATGGCCTTCATGGCTCCCTCCACCTCTATGTCCTAATTAATTCTCCGTTAATAGAATCACCTGTGCAAAAACGCCAAATTATAAAGAAATTGGAATATTAAAAGGTACTCCTTTAAATCAGGCTGGAAAAAAGAGTGCCATGGTCATCTCAATGTGGTTTCTTGTTCAAATTAAAATCTTAATTTGTATTTGGAATCTAAAATCTGTAATAAGAAATGAAATTCCGATACAGAATCCACCTCTGGTGTGGAGAGATTCAAAGGTGGCAGGAAAGGGCAGAGCTATAAGCTCTCCCGCAATGAGATTACTTAATGTTTTATTTAAAAATTACCGGAGAACATCTTATGACAACCAAACTTTGGCTAAGATAACCTTGGGTGCTAGCCATGACTTTAGAAAGCGAAATAGGAAAAAATTTAAAATGTCTTTTTCTATTAAGCATGACTTTGGGAAAAATATGCCATCTGCGTCATTTGCTGAAACTTCCCCCAAAGCAGGATGTGGGGTAAGGGAAGGGAGCACATGGCGATCCAATATGGATGCCCCCTCCCCAACTATTCTAATTGAAAAGTTTTACAAAATTTAAAAGTTCATCTGGGATTTCTGTGCACGTGTAAAGAGAAAAACTGGCTTGGAACTAAAGCGCGCATCATCCGATTTTGGACATTTAGATAGAGTTTTGAGCTGAATTCTCTTTACAAATGTACAGAATAAAACCCAAGACTGCTTATTTCCTAAGAAAAATGGCGAATTTGACCCGGGGAAGAAATGCAGGCTGGTTCTAGCAACAAGATTGTTATTTTTCCATAATAAAGTGATTTTTGAAATGTTAATAAAGCCTGTTCCAAAGTTAATCGTAAAAGCCTCAAAGAAATTCAGTAAAATTGTCTGTTACAGAAAATTTGCCAAAGCAACTGCCTTAAAATAATAATTGGGTTTGAATCTAAAGACTTATACCTAGGTATTTTGAAGTGAAATAATGCTGAAATATTGATCTGAGTGTGCCTCGTACTATATCTAGAGGACAGAATTAAATCTATTGATTATGTCTTGTATTTTTTGAAGTTTATTCTTAAAAATGTTACTGATTGAGAAATGTTAAATATTTAACTTGCCAGCTAAGAGTTTAAAGTTCTAAGATCAGTTTTAATTTAATTGATATCTCTTAATAATTATAAAAAGTATATAATCTTTAAATCATATATATATACATATATATTTGATGGTCTTCCAAGTTGGATTTCAAAACTATAACCAAGGAATGACTTTGGGACATTTCATGGGCCCTGAAATGTTTTCAAAAGTTTATTCTCTCTTCTTAAGGGATTTTTAAATAAAAGCCAATTTAATATACTTGAAATCACATGGAAAGCTTTATCAAATATAAATTAATAAATATATTTTAAGTTTTTGCCTCTAAGAAAGGGAAAAACAAGTTATTTTGTTTGATATTTCTTAAAATACAGCAGTAGAATTTTAAGGTGTAATTTAAAATAACAAAAGCTCCTCGCCGCTGCATTTTAAATTAGGCTGGAGGTGGGGCAGCGTTTGCACCTCGTGAATCAGACATAAAACTTTACTAAATTTACTAACTTTATTAATAAAAGTACCTACTATAAGAAGCCAGTATCTTTGTAAGCAATTGAATCCTAGTAAAGTAAAATTCTTCTAAAAAAGTTGCTGAAGGTTTCCCATGAGCCCTCTGTATATGCAAATAAGCTGAAAGGGAATGCTGTTTAAAAATGTTACCTTAAATTTAATAAAAAGGAGAAATTTTAAAATTTTGAAATATCTTCCACAAATATTTATAGGATAATCTAATGATTTGCTGTTAAAATACCAAATCTGAAAGTACAGTCACCATAAATGTTTAATGACTTTAACTTGAAATACATGGCCTTGCGGCACTATCAGTCAATATCCAGGAAGTAACCCTGTAGGTTACTTAGTGTAAAAGAAAAAGATTTCTTTTTAATTAAAGTTCTCCAAGTTTACCCAGCAGGAGGAGGACGAGCCAGACAACAAACAGCCTGGAGACCACCTGGGGCATGGTAAAGAAGACTGTACAGAGACGTCTTTCTTGCCATGCTAGCAGTAATCATCTGTACGGTAATATTACCTAGGGCAAATGTGGCAGTATTTCAGACTTATACTCCTGACCCTTCATGGGTAAGAACCCATATGTGGGCCGATCCTTCCAGGAGGACCACAGGTGGGGCAAGGAAGCATATGGACAAGGTATTATTACACAGCTGTTGCCACCCAGCTTCCCTTTTGTATGACTCTAAATCAAGCCACTGCTCCCTTGTGTGTAAAATTAAAAAGAGGTTTTTGGCCAGCCTGGACCCCACAGAACGGGGAAGAAACTGCTCAAGTACATGTATTATCTCTACTTGCTCCGGGGAAAGGTGCAGAAAATATAAGTGTGCTAAGGCACCCCCCCACCCCACTCAGCCTTTACATAAATGGTCTTATGTATGGAATCCCACTGAGGAAGAAGTTAATTGGCAAGACTGTTATAGTAATTATCCTACCACCAGCAAACTTAATAATTTTTTTCTTTATAGACTGGAGCCCTTATGGTTCTCTGTATAGTAACAACCGCACCCTTAAATGGAAAGGGCATGCATCCTATCTATATGTTGAAGAAAATCACTCCATCTCATGGAGGAGACTTTGTTGGGCCTCAATTACAACATGACAACTGGCCTCTACAAAGTACGCAGTGGAAATTAGCTGCTGCACTTGCCCTATAAAATGGTATAGTTTCAATTATAGCTCAAATAGTTCCATTTTTTTTTTACGAGAAACTCTCAATAAGACAGTGTTTGCTACTGCCTGTGTGTTTGATCTGTTTGTGCTCCTATCAGGCCCCATTCTTAATGATACAAGCCATCTGTATGAGGTGTCATGCACAGATTGTACATTATCCCATTGTATCAATTCTACTGTTCAAAAGAACTCCCTCATGATTTTACAACAACCAGCTTTTGCTTGGGTTCCCACTAACTTAACTGAACCATGGGAATCTCATCAAACCTACGAACTGTTGCATGATCTAGTAAAAAAAAATCTTAAAAAGACAAAAAAGATTTCTTGGAATGTTAATTGCAGGAATCTTTGCCCTTGTAACATTACTTACTTCTGTGGGCATTGCTGTTTCATCTATGGTACAGACTGTTCAGACCTCTCATTTCATACAACAGGTCAAGGAAAATGTAACTAAGAGCTTGTCTATACAAAAAGAAATTGACAGCCAGTTTAAAATTGAATTGCCATGGCCTAGAGCACAGAATATCCTTACATGATATTGTTCTACAATGTCATTTTTGTACATTTATCCCAAACAAGCTTACAAACTAGTTCTTTGAATGTTTGGCAGAAATTTAATAAGGACATTAAAGGATTTAATCCCTTCCACTGTGTGGAAGGCCCCCTGGGAAGGCACTTGAGCATTCTATATTGACCTCTCTTGCTCTTTTTGTCAAGAGGGTCCCTCTTCTCACAATTCAATTGCCTACAGCTGTTGCCTGAGCTCTCTGTTCATGCTGAGGTTGAAGCCTCATGGTGGCTGGTGCCGTGGATCTGTCTCTCGCCCAATGGCATGAGCTGGGCCCTCCCTGGAGAAGAAACCTGGGTTCCCCATGATCAATGCCGGGGCCCTGCCAGCAGACGAGGGGATCCCAAGGCAATTGCTGGGCATGGAGGCCACAGGGGCATAGGCTACCAAGGAGACAGAACTGTACCTCACATCACCCTGCTTGGCCCCGGAGGATGGCTGGTTAGTCAAAGACGGGTAAGATTCCTCGGGGAGGAACAACCTAAGACAGGCACAGTCGCAGAGGGGCCAGCAGAAGAGAACTTGGGGGTCAACAGAGGTGGAGCACAGATCCTCACCCCCCCCCCCCAACTATGCAGGGGCTTGAACACTCAGCCCTTCTGAGGGAGGTCTCCTTCCCCCATGGCTGCTGCACTTCCCACACCCAGCCCAGATTGGGACCCAGGTAACAGAAAGAGACTTGGCCCAGCTGAGATCAGTACCCAGACAACAGAGACTTGGCTGACAACAGCTACCCTATATCTACATCCAACCTAACACCAGGAATGCTCAGGGCTTTCTCAAGGATACGAAATAATCCTTTCCATTAACATTTACAGTGTAAACTAAGATTGTTTTTAAAGTATTAAATTTAACAGTAAACTAGTAGTCAAGTTTTCAGATTAATTTAAATTAGATATGGAAATAAGTAAATATTCAAGAAGTATTAACCAAAATTTTCATTTCATGGAAAAATTGCTTAACATGCAATGAACCTAAAACAGTCATATTTTTGTGCAAAAACATCAAAATTTAAAGTTATCTAGACTAAATAAAAAAAGGGGGGATAGTGGAAAAATACCATGTAAGGAAAAATATCCTGTAACTAAATTACATCTAGAAAAAATTTTTTTCATTTATGCTAACAGCGAGACACCCAGGAAAACACACATGGTGTCAAAATAAGCCAAAGGAAAATCATTTGGGCAAATATAAAAAGGACCCCAAGTAAGATTCCCTTTATTAACCTTCGGTCGAGAATATGTTTGTATATTTTCAGAAAACAACTTCAAGACCATGTGGATTCCTGCAAACAGAGAAGAATTCTCAGGAATGTTCCAGCCATGAAGACAAGAGAAGAGACAGTTCAGAGATGGAGACGCTGACGACGCTTTGCCATGCTAGCAGTCAGCAGCTGTGCATCGCTGCAGGTTACCCAGGATCAAACCAGAGAGGGTCAGACCTGCATTGCCACCATTTGTCCACCATCCAGAACTGAAATATCATTGCTGACATGTACACATAAGGAACTGTCGGACATTGAAACTTGGACTCAGAACTGTTGGACATTGAAATTGGGACTTAAAACATTTTTTGTTCTTGAAACGTTATGCTTAAGTTTTAAAATGTTTTGGGTTACGGGTTGGCATTGTTATTGTTTTTATAGCCAGAGTTTTGTTCTTGATGTGTAAGTTATAGTAGCTTAATAATAAAAAAAGGGTGAGATGTGGGAAACTGATATAGGGTTAAGCCTCGAACTGGCCTGCTGGCAAAGTCACAAACAAGTCCTAGCATTAGAGGGCACATTCCTCTTAGCATAATTAGGCTTGACCTTATAACACTCCCTAGATCTTATCTGGGAAGCTAATGGGATGAGGAAGTGCAAGGAAGTGTAACCATGGTCAAAACAAGTGAAACTCACAAGAACTGTGTAACTATGGTAATCACTACCCTTGTTTACCTCTCACTATAAAGCTTGGTGAGGCCTGAGCACAGTGGAGGTCCTTCTCCCTGAGTGGCTTGCTCGCTGGGTCCCCCA
>NW_005880588.1:0-6263 GCF_000147115.1 Myotis lucifugus | reverse complement strand
TTATGCTTAGGGTTAATATCTGGAACACACACATGAAGACTTTATAACTTACTTATAAGTTACTAGCAAGCAAGATAGTCTATTCAGATACACCTTATGTCTTTTAGCAACACCTTCCTTCCTCTGATATCATCTAGCTAGCTCTTAACAGAGTTCTTCAGAAGCTACATATTTAATATGTCCTATACAGCAAAATGATTTCTATAAACTTACACAAACTGTTTAAAGCAGACCCTATCAAATACAACGAAATCTCATTCACTGTAATCTTCATGATCTAGGTTATGGCATGATAATTAAAAAGGACAAACACACAAGGAGGGTGCAACAGCTATTGATAGCCCATGGACACAGATAGTAGTGTAGTGAAGTTGGAGAACTGGGTGGAGGTGGCAAAGTGGGTTAGGAATGAGGGACATCTGTAATGGTGTAAAAAATAAAAATTAAGTAAAAAGTGAAGTAAACATACAGGTTATTTTAAGATAGCTCCAGAACAAAATTTTTCTGTTGCACTGTACAATTATTTAACAAACTCTCAAAGGAAAAATCAGATTGTGTAACAGAAACTATGTGCAGTACTCTGGTGTGTGTGTGTAAATAATTAATCACATAATGGGGTCTGAGATCTTTTAAAAATGAGTATTTATAGAGTAGCTCATTCCAAAACAAAATGGAGAATGTATTGACATACAGTTTTTTTTTACACCTTCCTATATTGTAATCATACAATAATGAAGATACAGTAATTTGATCAAGTGCTTTTGAATAGTGTGTACTAATAATCTAGATTATTTAAAATCATAAACAATGGCTACCATCTGAATGACTTATTTTGTCCTCTTTTAAAAAAATTTTTCTTGCCCTAACCAGTTTGGCTCAGTGGATAGAGTGTCGGCCTGCAGACTGAAGGGTCCCAGGTTCAATTCCGGTCAAGGGCTTGTACCTTGGTTGCGGGTACATTCCCAGTGAGGAGTGTGCAGGAGGCAGCTGATTGATGTTTCTCTCTCCTCAATGTTTCTAACTCTCTATCCCTCTCCCTTTCGCTCTGAAAAACATCAATGGTAGATGTGAATTTTTTTTTCTTTTATTTCACTAAAGCTCTTCCTGACTTATCTCAATTTTATGTTTGCTGCTTCTTTAACAATAAATAGTTCTATATTATCAGTTGCCAGTATTCATATTTTGAGAAATTTAAAAATATTTCTTCTCTCTCCCATTCTTTATTATTTTCTCTTTTAAATCAATTGGCATGATAGTTTGTTATTCATGCCGAATTAGCCAGATAGACGGGAACTCTGATCTATAAGCAGATTTGTGTCAACATTGATCACAAAACAAAATGGCCACTAGGGCAAGCCAGTGCCAACTTTTCTCCATTTTCTTCTGAGATGAACCTGAGTTTTTCCGCCTGCTAGTGGCACCCAAACCACCTCTCAGCTGCCGTGTTGTGACTGAAGGCTCTCCAGGTTGCAAATACCGTAGGAGGAGAATGCTATTCTGGGTAAGAGATGCTAAACAGCAAAGGGATGCTTGGAATTAATGAGATTCTTCAAGCAGATGCGTCAAGAGTAATACTTTTTGTGGCTATGTCTGTAGTATACTTTCCAGTGTGGTCATTACTGAAGTTCTAGAAGAATCATTAGATTGAACATATGGACTTCTTAATTTAACATACTTTCTATTGACATTTCAAGCATTTTACCTTTCCTTAATTTTTTACTTTTATTTTGTTGTTTATTTTTATGAGTAAATGAGTGAATAATATAATTTATCTAAAAAATTATCACTATAATTTAATGTCACATTAATAACTGTTATTAGGGTTTTAAAATGTGAATAGAATCAGATTTTAAAAGACAATGCATATTTATTTATTTATTTTTCCTGTTTGATTCAGAACATCTTTAAGAATAAAAACATTAGAGACGATGTTGAAGTCCTTAACACTCCCCTCCTTAAATCCCATTCCTTCCCCTCACCAGAGGACAGTATATATTCAGTCCACAATGCCACCCTTTGTCACGAATATATTCTATTGAGCTGTTTGTGCCAACATTTTATTTTATTATTAAATTTATCTTTATTGTTGCAAGTAAGATACTTCAGAATAAACTTAACCAAGAATGTAAAAAACCTATACTCAGAAAACTACAGGAGGTTGAAAAAAGAGATAGAGGATGATGTAAACAAGTGGAAGAATATACCATGTTCATGGATTGATAGAATGAACATCATTAAAATGCCTATACTACCCAAATAAATCTATAAATTCAATGCAATCCCTGTTAAAATAACAATGGCATATTTCACAGGTCTAGAGCAAACACTCCAAAAATTTATATTGAACTAAAAAGACCCCCAAATAGCCACAACAATCTTGAGAAAGAAGAACAAAGTTGGAGGAATCACAATACCAGATATAAAGTTGTAATACAAAGCCACTGTACTCAAAACAGCCTGGGTACTAGCACAAGAGGAGGCATATAGATCAATGGGATAGAACTGAGACCCCAGAAATTGACACAGCCATTATGCTCAATTAATATTTGACAAAGGAGGAAAGAGCATACAATGGACTAAAGACAGTCTCTTCAATAAATGGTATTGAGAAAATTGGACAGGTACATACAAAAAAATGAAACTAGACCACCAACTTACACAATACACAAGAATAAACTCAAAATGGATAAAAGACTTAAATGTAAGTTGTGAAACCATAAAAATCTTAGAAGAAACCATAGGAAGCAAAATCTCAGATATCTCTAGTAGCAATATGTTTACCAATCTACATCAAAACAAAAAGCTTCTGCACAGCAAAAGAAACCACCAGCAAAATGAAAAGAGCTCGCTGCATGGGAAAACATATTTGCCAATAATACATAAAATAAGGTGTTAATTTCTAAAATATATAAGGAACTTATACAACTTAACAAAAGACAAACAATCTAATTAAAAATTGGGCAAAGGATCTAAATATACATTTCTCTAAAGTGGACATACAGAAGGCCAAGAGACATATGAAAAAATGCTCAGTTATTAATAATCAGAGAGATGCAAATTAAAATGACAATGAGGTACCACCTCACACCTGTCTGAATGGCTATCATCAACAAATTAGCAAATGACAAGTGTTGGCAAGGACGTGTAAAAAAGGGAACCCTCTTCCACAGCTGGTGGGAATGTATACTGGTGCAGCCACTGTGGAACGCAGGATGGCGTTTCCTCAAAAAATTAAAAATGGAACTTCCAATTGACCCAGTGATCCAATTTGTAGGAATATATCCTAAGAAAACCGAAACACCAATCAGAAAGGATATATGTACCCTTATGCTCAGAGCCAACACAATTTACAATAGCTAAATTTGGAAACAGCTTAAGTGCCAATCAACAGATGAGTGGATAAAGAAGTAGTGGTACATTTACACAATGGAATTCTACCCAGCTGTAAAAAAAAAGAAAGAACTCTTACCATTTGCAACAGTATGGATGTACACGGAGAGTATTATGCTAAGAGAAATAAGCCAGTCAGAGAAAGATAAGAATTTCATGACCTCACTCATGTGTGGAATCTAATGAACAAAATAAACTGATGAACAAAATAGATCTAAAGACATAGAAACATGGAACAGACTGACAAATTTCAGAGGAAGGTAAGAGCTGGGGAGTGTGATTAACTGGGGAACTTACATGCATATATGCATTGCTCATGGACACAGGCAATAGACTGGTGAGAATGAATATTTATAATTTGCTTCTGATGAAAAGGAAGAATATCCAAGAAAATAGATATACAGGGTATAGCAAAAGTAAGTTTACAGTTGTTAGAATGGAAAATAATGCAGTAATTAATAAATAATATGCCTGGCTGGCATGGCTCAGTGGTTGAGTATTGACCTATGAACCAGGATGTCATGGTTCAATTCCTAGTCAGGGCACATGCCTGAGATGTGGGCTCGGTCCCCATTGTGGGGCATGCAGGAGGCAGCCAATCAATGATTCTTTCTCATCATTGATGTTTCTATCTCTGTCTCCCTCCCCCTTCCTCTCTGAAATCAATAATAAAAATATATTTAAAATAATAATATTACAAGAATAAACTCTGTGTTTTACATAATCATAACTGTAAACTTACTTTTCCCCCACCCTGTATAATTCTTTTCTCTATATTGTCATGACTGTGAAAGGGACTAATGAAAGAAAAATAGTCATTTATTCAGCAAATATTTATTGAGCATATATTAGTGTGAGTACTGTGCTGGGTACTGTGGAAAAAGTAGTGAGCGAGTCTGAAAATATTCTCAAATTTTTTTATACTTAGGAAACATAAAATAAATAAGTAAATAATAAAAAAAATATATGCAATAACTACATTATTAATAACTACATCAAAGAAGCATACTTTATAATGTGGTGGAGGTCTTGAGGGTGCCTACTCTTCTTTGAGGCAATCATATTTAAGCTGAGATCTTAAGCACCTACCATTTTTAAGTCATTGTAGTAGGACAAAAGCTCTTTCCTCAAATCCTAGATGATAAGACCCTAAAATATTGTTCTAAGGCAATGATTCAAAGTGGTACTTTAATTAATTTATTTTTTATTTATTTTTTTAGAGAGAGGAAAGGATGGAGAAAGAGAAACAGCAGTTTGTTCTCCCACTTAGTTATGCATTCATTGGTTGATTCTTATATGTACCCTGAATGGGGATCAAGTCCTCAACCTTGGTGTGTCAGGCTGCTGCTCTAACCAACCTAGCTACCCTGCCAGCCACACTTTATTTGCTGTAAGTTGGGATAATACATAAATCTTATTTATAAATCTTATTCTGTTCAACTTTTATTATAACTGTAATAAGGAGTTTGATAGGTAGGAGCAGAGTAGGAATAATGGGCCAGGTACAAAGGGTCACCACGGCCAAAACTACAAGCCCTTGCACTACCACTCCCTTAAGATGAACCCTTGCAGATGAAATGGAGGCTTCCACTTCGTTTCATCTCCAGGCCCAGAGTAGCAGCACAATGAGATGGAGTAAGGCTGTGGCTGACGTCAGGACCAGCTGCAGGGACTAATGACCTGACCCCTGGCACCAAACAATCAATGGAGACCTTCAGGGGGCACACCTGGAAAGTCGATAAAGGTTTTATTGAGATCCTCCCCTGAGACCTCACATAAACGCCCTCTGGAGGACCTAACACTGCTCTCTGTAGGGAGCATGCCCATGCCTTTCTCCAGGCTTCTTTCCCCAGGTGCCCCCTCCCACCAGGTATCTCTGTCTCTCTCTTTCTCTCTCTGCCTCTTCATCCCCTCAACCCCCTAAGCTCCAAGGGCCCTTCTTTTACTGTAACATGTTTCCTGAGCCCATGTCTTCTATCTCTATGACTTTCTAAGTAAACTTTTGCTTCTAATTTGAATCTTGGCTCTAAATTCTTCTCTTAGCCAGAACTCAAGAACTAAGCTTGCGGAACCGAGGTTACCACCTGGTGCCATCTTTTAGCTGCTAGCATTGACTGCATATTAAAGTGTAACTGAATTCAAAATTTTTGGGAAAAATTAATTTTTTACTGTTGTCATACTGTGTGATCCATTTAAGATATAAACGTGGATGATATCACCTACTAGACATCTAGGTTATATGATATAGCCTGTACCATATCTTACCTAGTTAAATTGGTTATTCATTTTAATTTTGAATTTTAAATCTGAAACTAGCAATGTTTGTTGAAAATATTTTACAATAATATTGAACTAGTTTTATGCTCAGTCTTGAATTATTTTAAAGGACTTTACACCTTTTGCTTCGATTAGGACTTGGTGATGACCAAATTTTCCTCTTAGTTGTGTAAGAAGACATGTGCTGTCCTTTTTCCTGACAGGGTTATAGTTTGGTGTATTAACTCAAATTGGCTATTGAAACTCTTTTGTTATTGTTTTAATGTTGTTTGGATTCAATAGCATGTCTGAGTTTTGCTAATGCAGTGTGACAGGCTGTTACCAACACTGGCTGGGGCCTCTAGGCAAATTTCTGAATGCAACCCATTCTCTGATTAACTGAATTTGAGAGCTTAAGAGAGACTTCAGAATTGCCTATGCTTCAATTTTCCAGATGAGAAAACTGAGGCTTAGTGAGTATGACCGGCCTGCACAGGATGATGTGCTAGTAAAGAGTTAACAGAGGGGTTTTGACTGGACTCCAGAATTTATGGGATGAACATGATGATCATGCAGTCAAACTTAATATTGTTATTTAATGTATATGCGCATGGTCC